>NC_081572.1:22669113-22691038 GCF_022355385.1 Mustela nigripes
TTTTTTTTTTTTTTTAAGCGAAACAGTAAAACTAAAAACCAAAACACACCACCTTCCCATGTTTTCCTGTCCCCAAATGGTCCATCTCCTGTCATCCTCCTTCCCTTTTCTCTTCACCCACGCTTCCTCCCACATCCGTCCTAAGGCCCCTGAACCCTAAGGTCCTTTCCTGAGAGCACTCCGAACAAACTCTGAGCCACGGAGACTTGGAGCGGCGAGACACCCCCTCCCCTTCCTCGGAAACCTTCCTGGAGGAAACTCTGGTGGACGTTGGAGCAACCTCGCTATCGGCCTGGCAGGGAGCCTCTGGGCCTGGAGCGGCCCCACCTCGCCGTGACTGAACTCTGTTGCTCTGCTCCCTGCTGCTCATGCCTCTGTGGGCCTGGAGTCAAGATGGATAGGCTGCGGAAGGAGGCCAGGGTTGGGGGGTGGTTGGGCTGGGGGCAGGCGTGAGGCCTTTGAATCTGTGTGTCCTGGAAAGGAGTTGGCTTCCTGGGACTCCCTTCTTGTGGTGAGGAGCCGCCTGGCCTGTGCCGAGCAAGGAGCGGGCCCTTCTGGACGGTGGGTTGTGGGTGGCGGTGGGTTGAGCGGCCAGCCTGACCTTGGGGTCACTGCCCTAAAAGAGGGCAGCCCCGAGGAGGGCTATTTGGTACTTTTGGTTTCCTAATTTAGCACTTTAAATGACATTAACTTATTTAATGGGGGTAGGGTGGGCAAGAATGAAGGGCCTAGAAAACTAGATTTGGGGGCCTGGAGGGTGGGAAGGGTCTGGTGGTGAGGGAAGTGGGGGGGACAGAGAGGGGCTGGTGGGGGGGGCAGTGAGGGCAGCTCTGACCCAAAGGTCAAGCAACTTGACCTTTAACCATCCTCTTTTGAGATTTGAGGGTTTTCAGGTAAGGGGGTGAGATGAATTTTAAATGGGGAACTGGTGACCCCCGGTGAGATCCCTGAGGGTCCCTGAGGCCTGACCAGGCAGCCAGCTACTCTAGACCTGGCCTGTGGAAGACTGCCTTGCAGTCTTGAGCCAACGAGGCTTTTGAGAAAGTCCTGAGAAGGGGATGAAGAACAAATTTTGATTCTCAACCCCAGGCCCCCCAGAGGGCACAGTGAGGGGCCAGCAGGTGGGGAGGGGGGTTATGCGGGTGGGGGATGAGGAGGCAGATAGAGCAGGGCCCCTGGGGAGCAGGATTCCTATTTGGAGCACAAAGCTGGGTAAGCACAGGGGAGGGCTGGGGAGTAATCTCCCTGCATAAGCACAGAAAGAAGGAGCCATTGAAGGGGCAGACCCTCCTAGTCCCTGGGGCCTGGCGGGAAGGTCAGTGTTTGGGGAGAGCCTGGGGAGCCATTGAGGGCTGGGGAGGGAAGGGAGACTGGGGTTGTGTTTCTTCATTTTCTTTTTGTTTTGTTTCATTTTTGTTGGTTCATCCTTGTTTTCTAGCTTTGGATCATTTTTGTACAAAGGCAAGCAGGCCTTTTTGAAAAATAACAAAAGAAGAGGAAAAAAAAAATCCCTCCTGGAAAAAAAAAAAACCCTTGGAAAATAGGAAAAAAAAAAAAAAGGACCTCATCAATGATGCAATTACTTTTAATTGCAGGCAACTCTTTACATTTAAGTGAAGTGTCTTAACATTTTATATTGTTTTAAAAATATATTTACATATTATATATATATATAATATACGTAATATAAATATATATAAATATTTAAAAAAGAAAAAAAAAAAGAAAACCGCGGCGCTCCCTCCCTGGCCGCTGTTTTGGCGGGGGAGGGGGGCTGGAGGATGGGCACATCGGCCTGGCTTCCGTGGTCCAGTGAAATGGTTTGGTTTGATTTGGCTGTACAGAGACCCCCTGACTGGGAGGGGCGGGGGGAGTGGTGCCCCCTCCTCCCTCCACTCCATTACTCTTTGCTTGCTACTTTTCGCTTGCCCCCACCCGGAGCCCCTGTGACCTGAATGTGTGCCCCACCGTCTTTGTCCTGAGTTGAATGTCCCCTTGTGGGGGGAGGAGGAGGTGTCCGTCCACGAGGGGCAGACGGAGGGAGCTGTGGGCCCCACTCCACCGACTCAAGGAGCGCCCAGTGGGACTTGCATCTTTCTTTCCCTTTGGTTCCTGCCCATTTCTGGGCTGAGAGGCGTTTGTGTGCAGTCGCGCGCAGCCTGTGTGTGTGTGTGTGTGTGCACAGGTGTGACCTAAGACAACGTGTGTGCGGGGAGGCGTGTGCACTCGGTGCATGTTCCCTGCTGGGGCTTCAGTACGCGCCCACCTGCATGCTGGTGCATGAGAAGGTGTGTAGTGTGTGTGTGTGTGTGTGTGTGTGTGTGCGCGCGCGCGCGCGCGCGCGCAGACATGCGCGGCTGCGCGTGGCTTGTGTGCGTGCGGGCCACATATGCGCCGACAGAGGACTGTACGTGGAGATGCATGCGATCTGTATGTGTGGGCGTGTGCGTGTGCACAGTTGTGTAGACCCAGGCGTGTGGGAGTGCCTGCGTGTGTGTTCCATCGACCCTGCAGCCCTCGCTTTGGCGCCCCTCCAGAGCCCCCGGCCCTCCCAAAGCCCGCAGCACGTCACTGCCCCCGTCCCCGCCCCCCAGCTGCATGCGCCTCGCTGCTCCGTCCATCAGTGTGTGCTTGACCAAGAGAAAACTAAGACGTCGGGGGGATCCCTGTACCTGGTCCCCCCGCCCTTGCCCACTGTGCTGTGTTACTCGCATGGGGGGTTCCTCTCCCGCCCCTTCCACAATATGCTGTTTCCCCAGGAGCCTCCGGGCCCAAGGCTCTGAGAGGGGGCCCAGGTGGGGCCCCCCCGGGGCTGAGCCCCGCCTCCGCACCCCGCCCCATCCACCCCGTAGGGCCTGTGTTGGTGTAGCAGTGATGGCTTCTGTGGATATTCTGTGACCTCTGTCAGTGTAACTTGACAATTTCTAAATGGAAAAGGGTTGCTGTGTTTTCTGTCTCTCTTTTTTAATGTCCTTTTTCTTCTCACTTCTCCGCTCTCTTTCCTTTCCAGTTTTTCTAGCCGAGTGTTTGGGGCTTAAATAAAACTTGTTTCTTTTTCCTCTCCTGGATCTCCTTTCTATAGGCTGCTGCCTCATTATTTCTCACCGGCAGGTGGAAGGGGTGGGGATGGATCGGGCGGAGATGAGAATCTCAGGCTTGTAACTGGGGGGCAGCTTCCTGGGCAGGGCCTGAGAGAGGAGGGGTGGGAACAGGAGCCCCTCTGGCTGCTGCTGCCCCAAGGACCTAAGAGAAGCCACATCATTCAGGACCCTGGAGCAAACACCGCTAACTGTAGGATGCTAACTCCCCACTGTGCCCCCCTACCCCCAGTGACAGCTGGCATCAGTGAGGTAGCTGCCAGCATTGCTCACAGGTCCAGTGTCCTACAATTACTAAGATGCAGAGTCAGGACTTGAATCCAGCTCTGCCTGAACCCAAACCCAGTGCTTTAACCCCCAGAACAAAGGAGAGTCTGATTACCTACCTGGGTTGGGTCTTGGCCTCCTGCCCTTCCAATGGGATGATCCTTCATGATGTCACCCATTCTTTCAAGAGCAGCAGCTTTCAAATTAAAAAAAAAAAAAAAAAAATTCACACACTGGCACCTGTGTGGCTCAGTGGGTTAAGCTTCTGCCTTCACCTCAGGTCATGATCTTAGGGTCTTGGGATTGAGACCTGCATTGGGCTCTCTGCTCAGCAGGGAGACTGCTTCCCCCACCTCTCTATCTACATGTGATCTCAAATAAATAAATAAAGTCTTTAAAAAAATTCACTCACACACAGATATGTAAGAAATATACATTTAGTGAAAGGGCACTTACTATATACAATGCTGTCTGCTATTTCCTGCTGAATTCTAAACACTTTGGTCATAACCCACTAAATTGACTTCTTGACCTTCTAATGTGTCAAAACCCACAGTCTGAAAAATGCTTGTCCGCAGATGTAGTTTCAGTCCTAATCATGCTGCATTTCTGCTTTCTCCTTCTCAAAGGCCTGCCAGCCCCTCTCACCTCATGGTGTCCTCTGAAACTGGAAGACCCCTGACAGGAGATTTACCCTTGATCCTGGTTGGGTGGCAGTCCTGGACCCTGACCCTCTTGCCAGCAAGCTGCCTGAACCCTTCCAGGTCACCACATCAGAATCCCATCTGTTCCACCGTTGAGTAGACCAGATGTCCTGATGGTGTTTTCCAGGTTTTCCTGGAATTCTGAAGGCTGTGCCACTGTTCCAGCATGTTCTAAGGGTTCTTGAGGTGGCCCTTCGAAGCATTCTCCAGCTTGACTGAGGCCTGGGGTATTCTTGGGTTTCCTGTCCCTCCTCCAGCAAACACCAGACTTTCTGTCCTATGAGGTAATGACACTGTCCTAGAGCAACACTATTCCAGAACTCACAGAAGCCCCCGTCACTGTCTTCCCCTAAAGGCCAGTAGCCTCTTTGGAGACTAGAGGTTGAAGACGGCTCACCGTGTGGGAGGAATGGGAACTCCATGAGTGGCCCAACCCCCATTCCCACTGAGGAGCCCTTCAGACCCTCCAACAGACAGACTTCATCCCTTATATTCTTTTTAAAAGGTGGGCAGGTCTTGCCTTCTCTCTTGAATCCTATTCCCAGAAAGCTGGGAAAGTGGCCAAAATCCCCTTCATCTCCTAGAATGACCCCATTCACTGACAGTTCAAGATCAAGTAACAAATGAGAAGATCAAGTGCATGCCAGGAATCACGCCAGGCCCTTCATATACCCTTCAAATGCTGACCGACTGTCTGCTTGCCGACAAAATGTCTGCTTGATCTCCCTGGGCCTGAGTCTTAGCATTTGGGGAGGGGGGGGCAGCCAGCCAACACATGACCCGGATACCTCAGCAGAATCGTGACCGACAGCGAACAGCACCCAGGGAAGCAGGCTGTGATAGTCATGTGGACCACTCAAAGAAGGTGACCAGTCCCGAGGTCACATTTGAGTGGCTGCATGGCAGCTGGTGGCTGAGGGGCACAGGCAGAATGCCCTGAGGTGCGTCCTGGAAGATGGATGAAACCCACGTAGAGCAAGGAGGGGAAAGGGTGGGCCATGAGGCCAAAGTGGTGGGCAGAAACCCTGTCCTAGGAGCCCCATCTTGCGGGATGTGGTAGACAAGATGGAATTTTCCCCCAGAGCCGGGGAAGGCGATTGAAGAGTTTCAAGAAAGAGAGTGACATGTCCGGACACTATTCCAGAAGTTCCCTCTGACTGCGTTGCAGAGAAAAGATGGGGGACGAGAAGGACGAGTGAGCGCAGAGCCATCAGTCAGGGACAGGTGCAGCGATGCCTCCCTGGCTCACTCTAGCTAACAATCCTCTGGCCAAGGGAGGGGAAACTGAGTCTCAGCGCCTTTGTAGGTATGATGTGATGGAGTCAGAATTCAAACCCAAGACTTAACCCTTCCAGTAGCCGTGCTTCCTTAATGCTTCATGATACCGCTCACTTCCACCAAGTGTCTCCTTACCCCTGACAGCGTGGACCGTGGGGATCATAGCTCTCTTTGACGGATGGGCAAGGCTGACTGGGCAAACAGGGAACTGACCAGCTGGCCTCCGAGTCCGATCCTCCTTGGGAAGAGAAAAGAGACTGCTTTACCGACAGAAACCTGGGAAGCCCTCATCTTCTCCCTCGCTGTCTGCACATCTGTTGAGTCCTGGGCATCTTCTTCTAGGGTCTCGGAGCGGCTTAAGAATTCCAGAGTTTCCAATCCTTGGTGCAGGACCTTGGGCTCAGGGCCATTGTGCCCATTGGCGGATGACAGGCTCCCTTGACACCCACTGACATGGACTGAATGATGGACACTACCCATAATGACACCTGGTGGAAAGCTCCATCCCCTACCCCCTGGTCACTGTCCCAGAAATTTAACTGAAAATCCCCAGATTCTCTGCCTTAGCTCTCATGGTCCTTCTACCTGCCCATGCCAGAACGGCAAGGAAAAATCCCCATTCCTCTTAGTTCAACTCAAATAGATTAGGAGTTTTCCCAAAGAAACATTTCTCATGTGGGGCTCTCATCTGGCTGTCGGTGGAGCATGGGACTCTTGATCTCAGGGTTGTAAAGCTCGAGCCCCACATTGAGTGTAGAGATTACTTAGAAGTAAAATTTTAGGGCATCTGGGTGGCTCACTGGGTTAAAGCCTCTGCCTTCAGCTCAGGTCATGATCTCAGGGTCCTGGGATCGAGCCCCACATCGGGCTCTCTACTCAGCAGGGAGCATGCTTTCCACTCTCTCTGCCTGCCTCTCTGCCTACTTGTGATCTCTCTCTCTCTCTCTGTCAAATAAATAAATAAAATCTTAAAAAAAGAGAGAGAAATAAAATCTTAAAAAAAAGAGAGAAACGTTTCGCATGACATAAGTGTCTGTCCTTACACCAGCACTGCTCTGTTTTGACTGGTTGTAGGTTTGAAAAATGCGAGCTTGCAATTCTGTTTCCTTCTTCAAAACTGTTTGTTCCAGGTTCCTTGTGTTTCCACAGGAATTTTTTGATAAGCTGTCAGTTTTTGCCAAAAAGACAAAAAAATCAGATTTTAAAAGGAATTGTGCTGAATCTGTAGTTCAACTTAAGGAATATTGTCATCTTAAAAACGTTAGGTCCTCTGAAACATGGTTATTTTTCCATTTATTTAGATCTCTCTTTCAGCAATGTTTTATAGTTCTCTGTCTACAAGCTTGACACTTTTGTTGTTTATTCCTAGGTGTTTCATTAATTTTGATGCTATTATAAATAGGATTCTTTTCTTTTCTTTTTTGATTGAGGTGTAATTGACATCCATTGTTTTAGTCTCAGGTGGGCAACACGAGTCCACACTTGTGTCCTTGGTGAAATGGTCGCCACAGTAATTAACATCTGTCACTAGTTAACATCTTTCACAATACGTAGTCACAGAATTGTTTTCATAGGATGATAGCTTTGCAGGATCTACTCTTAGCAACTTTCAAAGATGCAACACAATATTAACTATAGTTATCATGCCCTGCCTGATCCCGACGACTTATTTTATAATTGAAATTTTGTACCTTTTGACCCCTCTACCCATTTTACCCACCCCTGATCCCCCACCTTTGGCAACCACCAATCTGTGCTCTACATCTATGAGCTTATTTTTTGTTTGTCTGTTTGGCCAGGGTTTTGTGGTTGAGATTCCACATATAAGTGCAATCATATGATATTTGTCTTTCTCTGTCTCACTTATTTCACTTAATGCCCTGGAGATCCATCCATGTTGTTGCAAATGGCAAGATTTCATTCCTTTCCATTGTCAAATAATATTCCATTGTATACATAACACCACATCTTCTTTGAGATTGGAATTGTTGCGGTGGGCATTGGGTGCATGTAATTTTCCGAGTCAGTGTTTTCATTTCCTTGGGATAAATACCCAGAAGTGGAATTACTGGGTCATATGGTATTTCTATTTCAAATTTTTTGAGAAACATCCCTACTGTTTTCCATTGTGACTGCACCAACTTACATTCCCACCAAGATATTTTTTTCTTAAGAAAAACAAAAAAACAAAAAACCTGGGGCACCTGGGGGCTCAGTCAGATGCTTAAGTGTCCAATTCTTGATTTCAGCTCAGGTCATGATTTCAGGGTCCTAGGATCGGGCTCCCCACCCTGGGATGTCTGCTTGTCTCTCTCTCCTTTTGCCCCTGCCCCACTGCTTGCACTCTTTCTCTCAATAGATATCTATAATATCTATAATAGATATCTATAAGTCTTTTTAAAAAATCTTCCAAAATTATTCCAAATTTAGTATTTACCTCAATTTCTAATACAACCATATTTATGAGTATCCTTAACTTAAATTTAAGAGACTAAATTCACATTACATACAATTAACGATTCAGTGGTCTTTAGCATATCCACAATGTTGTCCAACCACCAGCTCTCTTTAGTTTCCAAACTTTTTTAATCACCCCATAAAACACTCCATAGCCATTAAGCAGTCTCTCCCATTCCCCACCACTCCCCATTCTCGAGTAACCTCTAATCTGTTCCTATGGGTTTGTTCACTCTAGATATGTATCATACAAAAGAAATTGTGGAACTGTGACCTTTCGTGTGTCTTCTCTTAGTATAATTTTTTCAAGGTTTATCCAAGTTGTAACATGTACCAGTACTTTGTTCCTTTCATGGAATGAACAGTACAGCATTTCATAGTATATATTTGATTTATTTTTCTCTTTATCCATTGATTTATCTCTTTATCATGTTTTATTTATCTCTTGATTTTATTTATCTCTTTATCCATTTATGGACATGATCTATTTATCTCTTTATCCATTGATGGACAATTGTCTTGTTTCCACCTTTTGGTTATTATGAATATTACTTCTATAGACATTCATGTTCCAGTTTCCCTGTGGATGTATGTTTTCGTTTCTCTTGGGGATATACCTAGGCATGGGATTGCCAGGTCCTGTGGTAATTCTAGGTTTAATTTTCCGAAGAACTGATGAACTATCTTCTACAGCAACTGTGCTAGTTTACATTCTCACCAGCATCCCTTTTTCTCCGCGTCCTTACCAACACGTGCTGTGTTCTATTCTCTCGACTTAAGCTTTCCTAGTGGGTGTGAAGTGGTATCTCACCGTGGCTATAATTTGCATTTTCTTAATGAGACACAAAAATAGAAAAATAAAGGAGATTAATTTAAAAATTATAAAATTAATAAAACCAGAAGTTGCTTCTTGGAAAAGATAAAATCAGCAGAGATTTAGCTGTCTCTTTTCTTCTTGGCCAGTCTAGCTAGATATTTGTCAATTTTGATGACCTTTTCTAAGCATCAGCTTGTAGTCTTATTGATTTTATCCATTTTTTCTATTTTTTATTTCATTTATTTCCACGCTTATCTTTATGATGTCTTTCTTTCGGCTTGCTTTGTGTTTAGTTCACTCTTCTCTTTCTAGTATCTTAGGGTGAAAGTTTAGGTTACTAACTTGAAATCTTTCTTCTTTTCTAATACAGACATTGAGAGCTATAAATTTCCCTTGAAACACAGTTTTGGCTACATCCCATGTACTTACATATGTTGTGTTTTGGCTTTTGTTCATTTTAAGGTGCTTCTAATTTCCCCTGTGGTTTCTTCTTTGACCCACTGATTATTTAGGAGGGAAGTTTTCTATTTCTACATATTTGTGAACTTCCAAACATTTCTTCTGTACTATTTTTTTTAAGTTTATTTATTTATTTATTAAGATTTTATTTATTTTATTTGACAGAGATCACAAGTAGGGAGAGGCAGGCACAGAGAAAGGAGGGAATCAGGCTCCCTGCTGAGCAGAGAACCCGATTCGGTGCTCGATCCCAGGACTCTGGGATCATGACCTGAGCCAAAGGCAGAGGCTTAACCCACTGAGCCACCCAGGCGCCCCTGTACTAATTTTTTTTTTTTTAAGATTTGTTTACGTATTATTGGGGGGTGAGGAGGGGAGAGGGATAGAGAGAATGCCAAGCAAACTCCCACACTGAGTATGGAGCCTGACACAGGGCTTGATCTCATAACCCTGAGATCATGACCAGCTGAAATCAAGAGTCAGATGCTTAACTAACATGAGCTACCCAGGTGCCCCTTCTGCTATTAATTTCTAATTTAATTCCACTGTGGTTGGAGAACAAACTTCATGTGATCTCAATCCTCTTAAATTTATTGAGGCTTGTTTTATGGCCTAGCGGATGATCTGTCCTGGAGAATGTTCCATGTGCTCTTGAAAAAGATGTGTATTATGCTGTTGTTGGATGGAATCTTCTTTAGATATCTGTTGGTCTAGTTGGTTTACAGTGTTACTGATCTTCTGCCCAGTTGTTCTATCCATTATGGAAGGTGGGTATCGAAGTCTCCATTATTTTGAATTGTCTACTTTTTTTTTCAATTGTTAGGTTTTGCTCCAAATTTTGTCGTTAGGAGCATATATATTCATAATAATTTTATCTTCCTGATAGACCCTCTTATCATTATAAATGTCCTTCTGTCTCAAGTAATGTCCTTTTTGTCTCCTTAATACCAGTTTTGTCTCAAACTTGCATAGGTACTCCAGCTCTGTTGGTAATGGTGTGGCATCTATTTCCATCCTTTTAAACTTTTTTGAGACTCTGAACTTAAAGTAAATTTCTTATAAACAGCATGTAGTTCGATCATGTGTTTAAATTCATTCTGCCACTCATTGCCTTTGACTGGGCTGTTTGCCTCATTTACATTCAATGTAATTCCTGAGAAGGTAAGATCGATGTCTGCCATTTTGCTATCTTTTTCATGTCTTACGGGTTTCTTTTTTTGTTTTGTATTTCTTGATTCCTGCCCTCTTTGGTTAAGATAGCTATTCTCTAGTTTATCTTTTTTTTAAATTTTTTTAATTTTTGAAGTTTTTAATTTTTTTTTTTTTAAGATTTTATTTATTTGATGAGATCACAAGTAGGCAGACAGGCAGACAGGCAGGCAGAAAGAGGGAGAAGCAGGCTCCCTGCTGAGCAGAGAGTCTGATGCGGAGCTTGATCCCAGGACCCTGAGATCATGACCTGAGCTGAAGGTAGAGTCTTAACCCACTGAGCCACCCAGGCGCCCCCTTTTTTTTTTTTTTAATACTTTATTTATTTACTTGAGATAGAGCACAAGAAAGCACAGAGGGAGAGGGAGAAGCAGGCTTCCAGCTGAACAGGAAGCCTCATGCGGGACTCGATCCCAGGACCCTGAAATCATGACCTAAACTGAAGGCAGCTGTTAAACTGACTGAGCCACCCAGGTGCCCCTAGTGCATCTTTTTGGTTCCTTGTTTCATTTACAGTGTTTTTTGGAGTTATCTTCTAGGGGTTCCCCTGGGCATTACAATTAGTAGCATCTTCACTTAACATGATGTAGTTTGGATTTTTGTAGTTTGCCTGGGTGGTTCATTCAGAACATGGAGAGTGTGTGACTCTTGATCTCAGGATCATGGGTGCGAGCCACACTTTGGGTAGAGTGATTACTAAGATAAATAAATAAATAAACTTAAAAAAAATAAACAATACAGCTTGGATAAATACTGAGTTAATTTTAATAGTGTATAAAAACTTGGCTTCAGTCTAGTTCCATTCCCTCCCCGCACCTTCATACAATTACTGTCATACAGATCTCATCTGTACAGGTTGTAAGCCTGTCGACACAGTTTTATAATCATTGCTTTATGCAGTTGCCTTTTTTTTTTTTAAATTATGGGCTTGAAATTTCATTTTATTTTAAAGTAGGCTCCATGCCCAACGTGATGTTTGACCTCAAGACCCCAAGAGTATTTCTCCTGGGGCAAGCCTGCTAACGACAAATTGTTTTTCCTTCCCCTAGATGTCTTCATTTCTCTTTGTTTTCAGAGAGCAAAACCTACTACCAAAGCCCACTACAGCCCTGCAAAGGTGGCCCAGTGGGGTCTTAGACTTATCCCGGCACCACCAGCTTATTAGCTGTGTGACCTTGGACAGGTTCAGTCACTTCTCTGTGCCTCAGTTTCCTGCTACATAAAATGGAGATAACAGCGTGTGGAGCTCATTTGCCAAACAAAAACAACCTGGGGGTGGGGGAGGGTAGAGAAAGGAAGGAGAATTCAGTGCGTGAGCTCTACCCAGCTTCAGGGCTCTCCCCTAGCTTCTCCTGGATGAAAGTCACCTGCTCTTCCTGCAGGATTCTAGGCTCACCAGAGGCAGCCTGGAAGTTGGCAGAGGCACCTCTAGCACCACGACATTGAAGGAAGCCCATCCCATGTTGTAAACTTACAAGTGTGGGGTAAGGCAATGGGTAAAACCCACTCTTGTTCTCTTTGGATACTGCCTGGGCCTGGAGTGATGCCCGGGGTCGGGATGGGCCTATCAGTGGCCGGGGTCTTGCCCAAGCTTCCTGTCTGCTGGGCAGCAGCTCTGGACCATTCTGAAGGTCTTGAGAAGGAAGATGCTGTGCATCTACCTTGCCTCTGGAGAAGTCCAGAAAGCACATGGAAACCTCTTGCAGCAATGACCGTCAGCCACCCTTCGGGCTTGTATTTTGCTCCCATGTCAAAGATACCCACAGAGCCAGCAGGAGGCATAGGTGCCCCCAGTCCAGCCCCATCCCCCGCGCTTCCCCCTTCCTTCCTTCCAAAACAAGCCACACAGCTGATTCGTGCCTCAAGGAAGGCCATTTATTTCCAAGATAGAGACTATACTTTTAAGACAGGACTTTTCAGAAGCAGGAAATCTTAGTTGTCGCCTAGAGAGGTGTGTCAAGGACACAGTGAAAGGAGACATGCGTACGTGGGGCCAGAGGCTTATCCAACACTGTTACAACACTTTTTTAAATGAGCAAAACATCTTTAAAAATCCTTATAAATTCTTTATAATATGTTACACATTTAAAGACAATATTTACAATAAAAGGATGAGGGGGGGAGGAGAGAGAAATCTACTTTACAGCAAATCTTTGCATAAAACAAGAGGACCGACAGACGTGGCAATGGGGTTCACAACCCCGCCCAGGCTTCCCTGGAATAAGTGAGGGCGTGTGTGGGGAGGCCTGGTGGTCTGAGGTCTATTTACAGAGTGTGGGGAGAAGAGGGGGCTGGGTCCTGCCCATCCTGAAGGAACAGCCCAGCTCAGATCCCATAAATCAGTGTGTGTGTGTGTGTGTGTGTGTGTGTGTGTGTGTGGTGTGTATGTGTGTGTGGTGTGTGAGAAAGAGGGAGGGAGGGAGAATGAGAGAGAGAAAGAGAGCGAGTGAGACACCAGGGAGGTTTCCTACGCCTCCTCCAGGGAAGAAGGTGGGGTCTGTGTGCCTGAGTTGTGGAAGAAGCAGGCACCGCTGGAAGAAGGACAAGGCAGGCAAGGGAGGCTGGGGGGGGGGGGCGCTGGCAGCTAGCTCCCCATGGTCAATACGCTTAGTGAGGGTGGTTTCCAGGTTGGCAAAAAGCTGGTGAGGGGAGTACGCCTGGGAAGAGTCTCAATCCTGCCTCTGTGGAGTGGCCCTGACTTCCTTCCCCGGCTCTGACAAACAGCAGAGGGCAGGATCCCCCAGGCAGCAAAGGTAGGGAGCCCCGCTGTGATGTGTGCGGTGTGGCCGGTGGGGGAATAAAGGGGGCAGGAGTGGCAGAAGTTGCTACCAAAACACCTCCTGACGGTGACTAGCGCACTGCCACAAAGGCTCTCCCTCCCCCCGTGGACACCCTCCATCTCCTCTCCCCGGACAGATATACACTCCCTTCCCTCAGCGAGGAGCTAGGAGCTAACGGCAGGGGCAGAGGAAAGGAGCCGAGAGCCAGCATCACCCCGCCTCTTTCCTTTAGTCTGAGACTTGGCGGTTCCCTATCCGCGTCCCATGGCCAACAAGGGTCTCTAAGTGCAGACGCAGAAGGGCCCACTCTGTCGCCGAGCCCCCAGCAGCCTGTCCCCTCCAGTGTCCCCCTCCCCTTACCTCCAGGATCCCCTCCCGCCCTCGCCTCGCTCAGCCAGGCCTTCTAGCCGGCCCACCTCCTCCCGATCCCCGCACACAAACTAGACAGACGCGGCCTGCAGCGCCAGACGCAGCGCGGGGGGGGTGGGGGTGGGGGGGACGAAAGAAGAGGCGCAAGCCAGAGAAGGCTGGGGGAGGGGAACCGGGTGGGGGGAGGGGAGCTGGTCACAGACACTGATGGAGGCGCGAGGCGGCCGAGCGGCGCAAGGGCTGGCTCTGCAGGGCCCCCGGGTCCCCGGGCGGCAGCGAGGCCGCGGACGACGGGGCCCGCGCCTTGGTGGACTCCAGACTGCTGAGGCCTGAGTCCTTGTTGTCGCTGTGTGCCCGAGGGCCCGCGGGCTCCGGGGGGCCGCCGCCGTCGCCGCCGCCGCCGCCGTCCAGTTCCTTCCACTCGTTGAAGTTGAGGTCAGTCAGCGGACTCTGCACCACCACCGTGTGGCGCCGCCAGCTGCTCCGGCGCCGCCGCGTCTCGGGCGACAGCGGTCGCCGCAACCGCACGGCCAGCATGTCGTCGGCAGTGCCACGGAGGCGCAGCCGCAGCGCTTCGATGCGCGACGGCCGCGAGCCCAGCGCCGCCACCGCCGCGGCCGCCGGGGGGCGCAGCGACTCCTGGCTGCTGGACGAGGCCGAACCCGGAGGCTCCGCGGCGCGCATCCCGCCGCGCCCCGCGCTCGCGCCCGTGTCCCCGCCCGAGCCCTCGCCATCCGGGCGGCCTCGGGCCAGGCGGCGGCGCGCCAGCGTGTCGCAGGGCATGAGGCGGTGCGAGCTGAAGGACGGCCGGCGCGCCGGGCGCCCCCCGGGCCCCGCGCCGGCCTCCGTGTCCGTCTCCACGTGGCTCAGCTCGCTGCGCTCATCGTCCGCCTCGTCCCCCGCGCCCGGCCGCCGGCCCCCGGCGCCCGAGCACACGCTGCGGTCCATGGTGGACAGGGTGGAATAGCCCGAGACGATGGAGCGCGTGTCCGCGGCCGGCCGATCGTCCGGCGCCGCCGGGGGGCTGAGGCGGCCGGGGGCCTCGGGGGCGGCGGGGGCGTCGGCGGCGCCAGGCAGCGGTCCCTCGGGCTGGTCCCGCGCCCCCGGCGCCGGCGCCTCGGGCTTGTGCACCTCCTGCTCCGAGTCGTCGTCGGTGCTGCTGCCCAGCCCCCGCGCCTCCCGCCGTTTCTTCCGCTTGCGGTTGACCGCCGAGATGAAGGAGATCGCCAGCATCTCCCGGGCGTACGGCTCCTTCTTGGGGGCCCACGAGCCCTGCGCAGGAGACAGGCCAGAATGCAGGAGGTGCCCCGGCACCGGGGTCCAGCCCCGCGCCCCCTCCCCCGACGGCCTCCGGACCGGTCTCCCCAGACGGCTGTGTGGGCAGCAGCGTCACTACCCACTCGGGAGCTCTGGCTTCAGTCCAGACTCTCCGCTCTTTCCTGTGAGCTGGGAGCCTGTCCCTCACCTCCGCCCACCTTCCACTCCGTTCCCCATGCCCAGCGCTAGAGAAATCCTTGTGGACGCGGCTCTGGAGATAATAGCCTCTCGAGAGGGAATACACTTGACAGTTTGAACCCATTTCACAGAGACTGTCCTGGGTGATAATCCCCAGACCCTGGCTGGCACCTCCCTCCGACCGCAGCTTCTACCCCCTTCATCGCCACTCACTCCCACTTGGGAAATCTGCCTTTGCACCTACTCCCGTATGTATGGGCCTCTCCAGGGCAATCCGCCCAAGTTCACTTCCCTTTCCCACGGCTGCCCACGGGCTGGCATTTCAGACAGTCCATCAGCGTGCCACCCACAACCCGCAGCCCTACATCAATCCAACCACCAGCTCTGCCGCCAGGAGTGGCCACACGACTTTGCTCCAGAACAGTGATTCCCAACCCCACACTGGCCAACTTCCTGCCCGTTCTCGCTGCTAAGTCCTGTGGGTGTTTTCTGGTCCTAGCCTTCCATGGTGCCCCAGCAGATCCCATGCTGCCCGTCACTGGCCAACACCCAACTCTCCCTTGAACCCCAAAACTCTTCTTCTAATGGCAAATCCGTCTCCAGCAAAGTGTCTGCAAGCACCGGAAACTCTCCTATCTCCAACTGAACTATGCTCCCTACACCTGGCCCCAAGCCACCTGCGTTCATGTTCCCCACCTTGAGGGGATTCTCTGCCTCCTGCCTCTCCCCTGCTTCTTCTTGATTCTCCCGAAGTGACTCCCAAACCCAGCCCATCCTCACCGTTCTCTTTCCAGGCCCTCACTCTGCCTTCTCTGGACCTTTCTGCCCTCTTCCTGATAGGATTCCCCGCCTCCACCCTTCCCTTACCCCAGTCCCTCCTCCTCTAGAGCAATCAGCCCTTCTAAGACTAGACGGGAGTCTGATCACCTCCACACTCTGCAGGGCCCCTTCACCCCCACCAGAATGAAGCCCAGACACAGGGCCCTTCATAATCTGGTCCCAACTTCCCCAGCCTAGGGCCTTCCCTAACCCAACCGCAACCCCAACCCCAACACAGCCTTCACTTGGGCGATGCCCACCTGCCAGACCCCCCTGCATTTTAACACTGGCAGCCCTTAGTCGCTGTCCCCCCCCCCAGCCCACCCTACTTGCTGGGTGAGCTCTAAGTCCTCCATGTGGCCACCTCGAAGCCCTCGCCGTGTCCTTTGAAAACACAGCTGCACCTGCTCTTCTCCCATCAGGATGGGTCTGTTTCCACATCGTCTGCATCAAACCCTGAGTTCCTTGAGAGTAAGGTCTGTGGCTTATTTCTGTTTGCATCCCTGACCCCTAGCGCCATACCTGGCACATAGCAGGCGTTCAGTAAATGTCAAGTAAACTGACAAAAGGGATGAAGGCAGTCCCTTGGACACTGGAGGCCCTGCAGACCCAGAGGCTAGAACTGCTCCCCCTGCTGGGCTGGAATGGCCTGCCCTGTGACTCCCTCCTCCAAAGCCACCGCCTGCTTCACGCACAGCCTAATACTGAATGGAGACCCAGAGATGCCTCGCGTGGCCCCCCGCAACCTACGTGCTCTCTCTCACATCAGCTGGTTCTGAGAAAGCCAACACATGCCAGGCAGTCGGGATTCAGAGGCACGGGGCTCCCTGGCTGTGGCCAGTGCCACTTCGACTGGCCAATGCTCTCGGAGAGACTTGAGAGGACACTAGGACCACCTGATCAAATATCCTCTCTCCCTGCTAGCTGCAGAAGCAGTGAGGTCGCAATGGTCCCTTCCAGGAAGGCAGAGGTCAGGGCACGTACAGAAAAGTCAAGAGGTCAGCCCTGGGAAGCCAGGAGGCGAGCAGGGGAAAATGGGTGGAAGTAACATGGAGCTGGGTTTGGGTCACCGTAATGAACCTGCTCCCCATTACACAGTCTTCTGACCCGGTGAGTGCCCCACAGGTGTGCAGTCAGAAGTTCTGTGGAGAGGCTGCAGGGGCCTCTGTCCTAGACTAAAGCAGCCTTCTTTCTTTCTGTCCAGGACATTCTTCTTTTTCTCTTTCTTTCTTTTTTGTTTGTTTGTTTGTTTATTTGAGAGAGCAAGAGAGCATGCAAGCAGGGCAGAGGGAGAGAGAGACCCCCAAGCAGGTTCCATGCCCAGTGCAGAGCCCGCCATGTGGCTCTATCTTATGACCCCGAGAGACTCAGACCTCTCTCTCGGAGAGACTTGAGAGGACACTAGGACTACCTGATCAAATATCCTCTCTCCCTGCTAGCTACAGAAGCAGTGAGGTCGCAATGGTCCCTTCCAGGAAAGCAGAGGTCAGGGCACGTACAAAAAGTCAAGGAAATCAAAAGTCAGGGAAATCAAGAATTTCCCTGAGCCGAAATCAAGAGTTGGACACTTAACCAGCTGGGCCCCCCAGGCTCCCCGCCACCTAGTACATTCATCTGATACGTAATGAGCACCTGCTTGGTGTTGGGCACCCTGGGCTCACTGGGACCTGGCCAGTGCTTAGAGACCCAGACCAAAATGAGTCTGGTTTGATCACCAAAGTTTAGTGATTTCACCCACTACTGCGGACAGAATTGTGTCCCCCTCCCCGAATCCATCTGCCAAAGCAAGCCCCGACCCCTAGTGTATTTGGAGACCGGGCCTTTGGGAGGGAAGGCAGTCACGCCCTGATGGCAGCATTAGTTCTGTGACACAAGGAGACGCCAGGGAGCATGTGCGATTGCTTTCTCTCTGCTCTGTGAGGACACAGCGAGAAAGCGGCCATCCACAAGACAGGAAGAGAGCTCACAGCAGAAACTGACCATGCTGAACCTTGATCTTAGACATCTAGCCTTAAGAACTGTGACGAAAGAGATGTCTGTTTTGTAAGCCACCCCATATGTGGCATATGTGGCATTTTGTCATGGCAGCCCACGCTAAGACAACCCCCTTGGCCATCCAGCTCTACTCTAACAGCTGGACAGCTGTGCTGGCCTCACGGGCTCTGTGTCAGAGGCCGGGCTCTGGAGCAGGCAGGACTAGCTGACTGTGAGGGCTGGTTCGGAGAATCAGCTTTGGGTTCATCGATTTTTCTCCACTGTTTCCAATTTCATTGATTGAGGCTCTTGTCTTTATTATTTCCTTACTTCTGCTTGCTTTGGGCTCTCCAAAAAACCTAGTTACTTGTAGCAGACATATCTGCTGGTTCCCATATCCTCATAAATGGGGATAAATACCAGGCCTCATTTACAGGTGAGGAAGTGAGTGTCACAAAGAAATTAAGCAACTTGCCTGATGTCCCGAAGCTACGGAATGCTGGAGCCAGGACTCAGACCCAGGACTGCTGTGCTTCTGACCACTGGGCGCACTGCCTGCCCCCGTCCCACCCCCGGCCGCCTATCTCCCAAGCCAGAGCCTTCTCGTCCCCCAGATGCCTCCCGCAGCACTGCCAAGGTCAGCAGCTTCTCCACTGACCTCGTACACACAGTCTTTCCCACTTGCCTTCCCAGGGACCAGCAACCGTCCTCAGGGGCCACAAGCACTTCTCCCCCTTCCCTTGACCAAAAGCAAAGAGCGGGCTGGCCTGGACAGGGATAGAGCCTTCGGAATGGCTTTGGCACTCACCTTGGACTTGGCTGAACTGCAGGTGGTGGAATCTGTTGGGGAAAGCGAGAAAGTAAAATGAAAGTTAAATTGGGGCAGGAGAAGGCTGTCTCATGAACACAACTCCCTCTCTTCCGAGGCTTCAGACACCGGGGAGTTCAGACACCTGAGATCTCCCCGGGTCCTGGGAGTGTGATGGGCTTCTGATGTCATTTCCTGTGGGGACAGGATGGAGCGGCTAATGATGTCAGCGGCTAATGAGGCAGGAAGTGACATCAGGCTGCCAGTCCCTAGACTCTCACTGGCCAGGGTCAGGGGCAAGGGGTGGGAGGGGGGACTTTTCTTTGGGTCTAGTTCCTCTCCCCGCCCCTCCTGTCCCTGTTACTCTGAAGTATTGGAGAGAAAATACCGAATACCAGACGCAATCCACAGAAACCACAATGAAACACGGCAAGTCACAGATGCTCTGGAGAAATGGGAGACCACACAGTGCACAGACAGGTGGGACCTACATCTATCTCCACCCACCCCGACTCCAGGACAGGAGGAAGACGGCGGACCCCATGTGCGATGGGGTACAGGGGTAGGCAGCTGGGGGGCGGGACACAGGAGCTAGAGCGGGCTGGTGCTTAAGGCCTTGCTGGGTTCCAGCTCCAGACTCCAGCTCAGTCTGCTCTGATGGGGCAAGGCCCCTGTTAATGATCAGAGCTACGAAGAAGAGTGAAACTGTTACATCCATGGGTCTTGGGTCCCCCTCCCTTAACATCACTGGGATAGAGAAGGAACCAGAAACCAGTCCTGGCAGGGTCTTCTCCAGGCTGATCTAAGGACCTCCCGGGGTCTGATGGGGCAGTGGGCAGGTTAATCCACACTCTCTGGCAAGCAAGTGAGCCCTCCTCCCCAGCCCTCCCCTGCACACAGTGAGAAGAGCAGACGGCTGACCACACAGTGAGACACACGGGGCAGGGGTGCGGCAGCAGGTGATTAGAAGAAACGGGGGGCTCCTCTCTGCCACCCCCACCCACCTTGTCCTCTGCCTCCCTCCTCAGCCTGCCTCTGGGAACTAGGGGTGCTGTGGAATGCCTCTGTCAGAGACAGGAGCCGTCAAAATACGAAGGGGGACTCACCCATGGGGCGGGACAAGTTAGTGCCTTAAGCCAAGAAGGGGCTGCTTGGGCTGCTCTGCTACAGGGCTCAGCGCCCAGAAACAGGACATAGGGGCTGAGTGACCAGGGGTTCTGGTTTTAGACACAGGAAGAGCCAGCCCTCAGAGGCAACTGAAGCAGGAGCTGTGGCTATAGCGGGGCTTGGGGGGGGGGTGATACCCCCTGTGTCTAGATAGGCTGGGTCCCCTTTCCAGCTAAGCCTCCTCCTCTGGACAACCTGAAGTAGTCAGGCTCAGCACAGAGAGAAGGCCAGAGTCTGGGGACTTGTGGGGGGCAACCTGCGGTGCTCAGACTTCCCGGCAAGGGGATAGGATCTGCCTCCAACAAACGCCTTCTTCCTCCTGAGAAGGGGCCTTCAGCCGGGAGGGTTAGGGCCGGGGTAAGCTGTTAACAAGCGAGGGGAGCTGGTATGTCACATCGATGTGTTCACAGTCCGGGACCCTTTCTGCCTGCCCCTCGGGCCTGCCCAGCCTTCTTATAATCACCCGCCACTGTTAGTGACCGAGGCCGCCATGCCACACTGTACCCTTTAAATCTCCAACAGGTCCGCTGGAGGAGGGGAAGGAGAGAAGAGGGGGCAGGGTCCAGGGGCGGGAGGAGAGCACAGGGAGAAGAGAGAGGAGCGTGGAGGGGTGCAAGGAGAAAAGGAAGAAAAATTAAAAAGAGGAACATGCCCGGAAGGACACAGCCCCAGAGAAATAAAAAGCTCAGGAAGGAAACCAGTGAAGGGGGGCGAACACAGCCCCTACCCAGCCCTGGGGGCAGCTGAGCAGACCCGGAGGCGGGCGCACGGTCAAGCCGCACCTCCCTGGAGCGGAGATGGTCCTGCCACAGTCCAGTCTCCAGGGGGCAGGGGCAGGCAAGGGCCCCGCAAGGGCCCCGCTAGGGCAGAGCAGGGAAGCTGGGCATGTGGCCAGGCGTCTGGGACCCTGGAGAATGCAGAGTCCACCCCCACCCCCTCCTCCCCGAGCCCCTGCACTCACCTGAACCTGGGTCCCCAGGGGGCACTGTCCTGCCAATGTTAGGCAGGAGGTACTCAATGTTGGGCACTGACTGAGGCTCCTTGTCATCCACGGGAGTCTGCAAACAGGAGGACGGTCAGCCAGCATGCCCTCAGATGGCTGGACTGTGGTCCCGCAAGCTGGGGTAACTTGAAGGCGGGGCCAGTGACTCCTCCATCAGACCAGGGCTCACCAGGGCAGCGGCTGGCTCTCTCATCCGTCAGGCACTCTTGAGGGCAGCTCCTACATGTCCCCCACTAGGCTATTTTGTGCCTTCTCCAACACCTTGATTAAACCCCCAAAGGCTGGAGCTGCTCTCTCAGCTGAAGGCAGGAGCCGGGTCTCCCCCATTGGACTGGACCTTCCTAAGATCTGTATCTTCCACGTAAGATGGGAAGGTAGGGTTTACTTTTGCTATTGGACTCAGTTTCCTTAGGGTAAGGCTTATATCTCCCCCTCAGACCCGGGGCTCATGAAGGCAAGGACTGTGTCTCCCATTAGATTAGAGGCTCCTGAAGAGAGGGTCAATGTTTCCTCCACCAGACTGGGAAGCCCCACGGACAGGGACCTTGCCCTGCTTGAGTCTTGCTGTCTGCCCTCTCCTGGCCCCCAGCCTGGGATGAGGGCCCACCTCAGACCAGACCCACCCCTGCCCCCACATCACTTACTCTCTCTCCCTTGTCCTCATCATCGCTGAAGAACCAGTCTGACTGCAGAGGAGACAAAAGGAAGTGAACTCAGGTGTGGAAAGGGGCTGAGGGAAGACAAGCTGCACAGTCCAGAGGACCCCGCTCGATGTCAGGTGGAGCGGGACAAGAGAGGGCACCAAGGCGAGGGTCCCTCCTCTTTTCAACAACCTCATTCTTGCCTGGTTACTAGAAGTCCTCAATGGAGGGTGATGAACCCCAGGACCCAACTCCACAGACTATGAGAAACCCTGGGGGAGAGAAAAGGCTGGACCCCAGTGTGGGGAGGGAAATGCAGCCTGGACTGGGAGGGGGCTGAGATTGATAGAGAGCCGGCTCAGGGAGAGATTTGGGGCCAGCTGTCACTAGACACTGTCCAGGGCACATCACTGCGGCTGGCTCCCAAGTATGGGGGGGGCAGCAGCGCCATCTAGTGTTGGCTGGGGCCACTGCAGGGAGAAGACTCTTCCTGGCTACCAGCGCTGTGCACCTCTCCCCAATGCTGGGCACCACACTGCGGGAGGCCGGGGGGGGTCCTAGGGACAGCTGGCACCCGATCCCACCCTGGGCGGGCCCTCTCTCCACTTCCGCCCCCCCCC
>NC_081572.1:22691438-22775748 GCF_022355385.1 Mustela nigripes
GTGGTGGTGGTGGTGGATCCCCTCCTCCCCCCAGGAAAGAGAAGTGTCTGGAGGGACGTGTTAGGAGGCTCCCTGAGGGGTAGGCTGGCAAGCGTTTTCGCATAAATGCCAAACAGCATAGACAATAAACTAAAAATCCCACTCTTAAATATGTATTTTGTGAAATTTGAGAATCTTGAAGATGAAACCTTAAAAGTTTTCTGAAAAACAAAAATAGACTGCTTGCAAATGAGCAAGTGTCAGCTGTAAACTAGAACTTTCGGCAGCAGCAGACCCAAGAAGACAATATTTTCGCTGTATCGCTGGACTATGAATGTAGGAATTTGGAACCTAGATTTTTATACCCTGCTAAACTCTCACTTTGAGCATGACCTACAGCTATTCTAAGACATCAAAATGCTTACCGCACAAAGACTCTCTTAATTGTGTACATGAACACATAAAGAAATGACTCCAGGTTGAAGCAGCAAGCTCTGAGAAGGATGGATAATAGCATAGAAAAGTCCATTGTCGATCCAAGCAAGGACACTCATGCACATATACAAACAAACAAAGTATCTCCAAAATGCAACAGATTTTGGACACAGAGGGAGACACCAGTGACAGGGGAGAGTACACAAAGGTAGTTGGCTTTTAGAAGGAAGACAACGAATATTGATGAGCTTTATAAATTGTCAGTGAAAAGGAACATAAGTATGGGCTGTTATGATTGTGTGATCAAACACAGGACGGGCTGTATAAATTGTGTAATCTTCCTATCAGGAAAATAAAAATCAATTCATCCAAAGCAAGGTAGGACAGACTGAAGAGAAATAAAATGAAAATGGTGTAAACAGAAAATGACACTTAAGACAGTTGAGCTAAGCCCTGACAGTACAGAAATTAGAATCAAGCAAAGGAGCTAAGCTCACTGATTGGAAATTAAAACACGCAGAATATCTGGGGTTCCTGGCTGGCTCAGTTGGTAGAGCGTGCAACTCTTGATCTTGGGATTGTGAGTTCAAGCCCCACGTTGGACAGATAGATTACTTTAAAAAGAAATACTGTTTGTTTGGGGCACCGGGTGGCTCAGTGGGTTAAGCCTCTGCCTTCGGCTCAGGTCATGATCTCAGGGTGCTGGGATAGAGCCCTGCATCGGGCTCCCTGCTCAGCAGGAAGCCTGCTTCTCCCTTTCCCACTACCCCTGCTTGTATTCCTTCTTTCACTATTTCTCTGTCAAATAAGTAAATAAAATCTTTTTTAAAATACTGTTTGTTTAAAAATAAATAAAATAAGCATAAAGAAGTGGTTTGGAAGGACACATATTAACCTATTAGAGTGGGTCACTATGGTGCAGCAGAGTGGGTAGAAATGAAGGGGAGACAGGAGACTTGCAGGTTGATAATGACCGTGTGCAATGAACCTCAGTTATTAATTGAAGTCAGGTGTATTATTAACCCAAATAAGTGGTACAGAAGAGAAGTAGGAAAGAGAAGAGAAAATAAGATATCATGCAAGATCTTGGGGAGCGTGGGTGGCTCAGGCTGTTAAGCATTAACCTGCCTTCAGCTCAGGTACTAGGATCAAGCCCTGCATTGGGCTCCCTCCTCAATGGAGAGTCTGCTTCTCTCTCTCCCTCTGCCCCTCCCCCTCACACGTGTGTGCACACAAACGTGTTCTCTGTCTCTCAAATAAATAAATAAATAAATAAAATCTTTAAAAAGAATAACACAAAATCTAAAATCAGTTGTCTCAGGCTCAAGTTCACCTCAGGTAAATGACCTTTCTGAGTCTATTTACTTATCTGCAAAATGGGCATAATAGGACTATCTACTTCTAGAATTGTGGTGAGAATTAACATGAAATCCCATATGGCTATTATAAAAAAAAAAAACAAAGACTAGAAATACCAACTGTTGGCAAGGATGTGGGGGGAGAGGGAACCCTCACACTCTCTTGGTGGGAATGTAAAATGGTGCAGCCACTGTGGAAACCAGTATGGAGGTTCCTCAAAAAGTTAAAAATAGAACTGCCCTATGATTCAGGAATTCCACTTCTGGGTATTTATCTGAAGGGGAAAAAAACAAACAAAACACCAACAAGAAAAGATATCTGCACCCTGACGTTCGCTGCAGCTCATTATTACAATAGCCAAGATATGGAAGTGACCTAAGTGTCTATCAGTGGAAGAATGGCTAAAGAAGACATGGTATGTCTATAAAATGGAATACCCCTCAGCCATAAAAAGAAAGAAATCTTGCCCTTTGTGACCACAGGAGCAGACCTCATGGGCACTATGCTAAATGAAATAAGTCAAACCGAGAAAGTCAAACATCATATGCGCTCACTTACACGTGGACTCTAAAACAAAGAGACACAGAAAATCCAAGCTCAGAGGCAGAGAGAACAGGTCGGTGGTTGCCAGGAGTTGATGGGGGGAGGACCAAGGAGGTGAAGGGGTCAAAAGGTACAAACCTCCAACTACAAAACAGGTAAGTCATGGGGATGTAATATAGAGTGTGATGACTATAGTTGATATCACCATCTTGTCTATTTGGAAGTTACTAAGAGAATAAATCTTAGACCTTCTCATCACAAGGGATGCCTGGGTGGCTCAGTCTGTGAGGCGTCTGACTCTTGATTTCTGCTCTGGTCATGAGCCCGGCCGGTGTCCTGGGATCGAGCCCCATGTCAGGCCCTGTGCTCAGCAGGGAGTCTGCTTGAGATTCTCTCTCCCTCTCCCTCTCCCACCCCCTGCTCTCTCTCACTTTCTCCCTCTCAAATAAATAAATAAGTCTTCAAAAAATTTTCTCATCACAAGAAAAACAACTGTAACTACTCATGGCGATGGGTGGTAACTAGACTTAACAGTGCTGATCCTTTTACAATATATACAAATATCGAATCATTATGTTGTACACCTGAAACTAACATAATGTCACATGTCAACTAGAACTCCATTAAAAATAAATGTCTTGAGAGAGAGAGCGAGCACGTGCGCACATGCCTTGTGAGCAGGAGAGGGGCTGGGCAGAGGGACAGGGAGGGAGAGAGAAGGTCAAGGAGATTCCGCACCCGGTGTGCAGCCCAGCGTCGCACTCCATCACGACCCTGAGATCATGACCTGAGCCGAAATTAAGAGTTGGACCTTCACCAAGCAACCCTGTCCCTTTAAATTATTTTTTTTAAGATTGTATTTATTTATTTGACAGAGAGAGAGAGAACACAAGCAGGGGGAGAGGCACAAGAGGGAGAGGGAGAAACAGACTCCTCACCGAGATCACAACCTGAGCCCAAGGCAGACACTTAACTGACTGAGCCACCCAGGTGGCCCCCCATTCAAATTTTTAAAAAATAATGAAACACTGTATGTTAAGCGCTCAGTACTACACACTACTAGTGTAGAATAGACATTAGCTGAAATTACAAAAAGGTGCAGTCCCCAGGGACAGGCTGAGTAGAAGGAGCCCTGAGAAGCCAGTGTTTGCGGGTGCCCAAAAGTGCCGTGGGAAGCCAGAGGTATGAAGGAGGCTTCCAGGCATCCCAGAGTTCTCTGGAAGAATGCCCGCCAGCTGGTGTACACTCAGTTCCCTCTGCCTGCCATGAGTTCTCCTGTCCCTGCCTGGCTAAATTCCTTGAGGCCATTGAAGACACTGCAGGGAGCCCCCAGCCATGGTCCCAGCCCCACACCTGGGGCGGGGTCTGGTCCTCCCATGGGGCTTCCCTGGCCATAGCCCAGAAAATGAATGACATCTTCCCTGGGCAACGCTCCTTCGGAGCAGGGCCTGGCTTCCATCCCCTTGGTCCCAGCAGGTGCACCGGGCTCCAGCGTGGAGTAAAGCCCGTGAGGTCAAGCATGGCGATCTCGAACCCACACACCAAGTCCTAGCTGCTAGGGGGCATCTGGGGTCTTTACAGCTATTAACTCATGGAAGCCTCCCGACTACTTCGTGAGGTAAGCACAACCACTCTCCTGCTTTGCAGACGAGAGAGTCAGTCCCTTGTTCGAGGTCACACAGCAGGCAAGGAACAGAGGCAGAGATGAACTCAGCCGGCTGGTCCCAGAACCAGAGCCCTCCAGCCCTGCTTCACGGCCTCTCAACCAGGGTGAGTTGGGCCCCTGGCCCCCCAGGGGACATCTGGCAAACACAGACATTTGCATTTGTCAAACCAGACGGGTGCTCCTGGCATCCAGCCAGAGATGTTGCTAACCATCCTCCAATGCACAGGACAGCCCCCCACAAAGAATGATCTGGTTCCCAAGGTCACTAGTGCTGAGGTGGGAGCTAGTGTGCAGGAGGGATCATCACATTTGTTGGGTGAATCAAGGAACAAATGCTTCGACATTGTCTTTGTTTGTGTTTCAGGTGGCTTAGTGAACATGGTCATGGGTTGGCTGGCGACTTGCCACTGGGAAGGTGACCCCCTGGGTCTGCGCACCTCCACTCTACCACGATCGTGCTGTGTGACCCCGGGCATGTCAGTGCCTCTCTCCACACCCGTTTCTGTGCACTGTGCCACACAAGGATGGGGCTCGGCCCCTTCCAGTGCTGCTGTCCAAGAGTTTCACGGGGGACGGGAGCCCCCAGTAGGGAGGCCAGGTGACAGCTGCGGCCGGAAACCCAGCAGGAGGTCATGTCTCCCGCGATGTTCAACCACCCACTGACTGGCCACAGGCTCAGGGCCAGAGCTGGAGTGCTCCCTGCCGAAGTCCCATCCGGCCTGCCCTCACGACTACGCTGGCTCTGGACCAGAGAGACACCGGCAAACTTGGCTGGGTGGACTCCAGGGGACTCGGGGTGGGGGAGGGGAGCTCATGCCCTTGACAACTGTCCTGGCTGATTATGTCCAAGTGCCAAGGAGGCAGAGAACGGAGAGGCCCCAGTTCCAGGAGGGCCCAGGAACGAATCCCTGAGTGCGAAAGCCCAGAAGAGTAGGACCTCAAAAGCAACCCATTCATTCATTTGCTTAGCAGACCCTGAGTGTTTACTATGTTGCCAGGCATGAGGCTGGACGCTGGGAAGAGGACTGCAAAAGAGACAGATGTGTTCTTCCTCCAGCCACCCCGCCCAAAGGAGGGGCTGCCATTGGCTGGGGGACCCCCTCCTGGGGGTGTAGGGGAGGTAAATGGACACACATTGGGCCTCCTTTCTCCCAGAGAGTGCTATTCCTGGCACCCCAGCTGACCACAGGCCTTGGGCTTCCAAGGGTTTCCCTAGGAACCGTGGGGCCTGTCTCCCTCTCTTCTGCACTGGCACTGGCCCAAAGCACACACTCACGGAGGCTCCAGGGGCTACCTGTTGGGCCGGGGAGCTGAACTTTTCCAAGGGAGATAAGCTGCCCCAGAGCGAGGCCACTTGAGGATCCCTGCCCCCGCCCCTTGGCCCTGGCTTCCCTCACAGCTCTGGAGCAGGCTCCCGGGCTGGTGTTCCAGTGTTAGCCTGAGAAAAGGCTTCCATGTTCCCTCCTGAGGCTCAGAGCCTTCACCACCCAATAAAGAAAGGAAATAAGCAGGCAGGGCCAGTCAGCAGGACCAAAGTCTGCCACCCCGCCTCAATTGGCCAGCCAAGTCAGCTCTAGGATGAACCCAGGAGTCTGACCCCCCAGTAGAGGCAGAGGGAAACACAAACCTTGGTCACACAAAGCTGGCCTACAGTCATGGGGCTGTCATTTATTAGCTGTGTGGCTTTGAGCAAGTCATTTTGCCTGAGCACCCGCTTCCTCATCTATAAGATAGAAGTAGCATGACCTGGTTTCCCTTCCCTAAAGCATCTGTGACATTGCAGAGGCCAAGGACCCCGTTTCCTTGGCCAGATGCCAATATTATTTCTCCTGGCAGGAAGGGGTTTGTTCCATCTACCGAAGATAGGGAAATTTAAAAATGCAAAATCTATAATTGATTTAAAAAAAATCCCTGAATGCCCCAGAAGGGGGCGGTATTGTTCTGGGTTTGGCTCTGGAGGACCAAGGCCTCCTGCGCCCCCTGTTGGCTGTTCTAGGTTCTCATCCTATCAAAGACAGTAACCAGAATCCTTAGAGACAGGGGGCTGGCAGTGCCTCCAGTCAGCCATGAGAAAGGAGGAGACCAGCCCAAAACATAGGGGAGCACAAGTGCAGGAACTGGCCTCATTCCTTGCTCTGCCCTGCCCCATTCCCCTCCCTTCCTCTGGGCATCACCCTTTGCTCCCCGAAGCTGCAGTGGGGCCGGCAAAGCAGAGCTCTGCCCCCACCCCCTACGCCTGTCCACCTGTCTGCCTGTTTCTGCCAGGACAATTCTCCTGGAGGCCACCTTCCAAAGGTGCCCCTGCACTCACCCCGTGGCTCGCCAACCCAGCAGCATCTTCCCTGACCTTCCTCTGCCCTCTGACCCTCACACGTATCTTGGAAGCTCAGGGACGAAACATCCTCGAAAGAAGGATTCTAGGCTCCGTTCCTGTTTGGTCTGGAAACGCAGCCCATTGCTTCTGAAGGGCATTTGCCATCCCAGGAGCACTTGCTTATGCTGCCTGTCCTTCCCCAAAGGCGTGTGGGAGCGAGATGGCTGCTTACGTGCTGGATCAGCGTCTCCACGATCTTATAGCGATCTGGCATGTGGGTCACCATGTCCGCCATGTTGTCCTCAGATGTCCTCACCAGCGTTGGCCCGAAGACCAGGGCCAGGTTCCTGGGCTCCATCTGGGCAGGGGAGGAGAGCAGGTCCGCGTTCACACCCCCGTGAGCTCTGACCTCCAGTCCCCCAGGCATCCCTCACTGTGGGCCCCTCACTCCCAAGGCCCAAACACATCCGGGGCTATGCCTGGCTTAGGGGATAGACTCCTCCTTGTTGGGCATGGAGATGCCTGGTAAGTAGAGCGCAGGCCAGATTTCAGCCTTACTCATCTCTAGGCCTGGCAGCCAAGGGCAGTGGCCAAACTTTTCACCCACACTGTGCTAACAGTGAGAGGCCCTGGAATAGGGGCCTGCTGGAGGTTCTAAGGGTATTTTAAAACTGGAAGAGTTCCTATAGCTCCATTCATTCTCCCTGCTGCAGAACCAGAAGATATAGAGGCTTGATTATAAAGATGCAATGTGGGGCGCCAGGCTGGTTCAGTCTGTAGAGCGTGTGACTCATGATCCCAGGGTTGCAAGCTCGAGCCCCACGTTGGGTGTAGAGATTACTTAAAATAAATTCTTTAAAAAAAAAAAAAGAAAGAAAGAAAAGGAAAATGCAATGCAAGGGATTCGAGCTAGATCCAAGGATTGATTTCCATCAGACACAACGGGACTGTGGCTCTCTGCCTCTGGGAGACCCTCAGAAACTCAGGAGATGGCTCTCCCCGGGAGAACTCCAGAGGGGTGGGGTGGGGACAAGATGACCTTTAAGGAGGAGGGCATGCCTAGAGGACCTTGGGATTACCTGACCCAGAGGAGCTTAGAGTATGCTGAGAGGACCCTCTATGCTTCCTTCCCCCACATTTCATGCCAGCGTCCGCCCACCTTGTTTTTCTCCGAGTGGTCAGCAATGGTCTTCAGATGCCCCACGAGGAATTTGAGTGTTTCATAGTAGTGTCCTGGGAGATCCCGGATCTGGGGGAAAGCAAGAAGGGACACGGGGCTGTGAGGGTCTCCCCACCTTCCCATCATACCCCACAGGGGTTCCCACTGCCGTATCTCGGGGGTCTGGAAACCACCCTCTAACCACCCCTGTTGGAGAGATGGAGAAACTGAGGCCCAGAGGGGAGAAGGGCCTCTCCAAGGTCACAGAAGGAACTGGTGGCACTGGACTCCAGGCCTCCCAGGGCAGTGGCGCTCCCCCAGCCTAGTCTGCCCTTTGCCTAAGGCTGTCCCTGCCCCCTTACCAGCTTCCGGAGCCTCTTCAGCCGCTCTCTTGAGTCTTCAATGCGATTGGCCTCAATGAAGTCGTTGTATTTGTCTAGAACACAGTGAAGACTCTTTAGAGAGGCAGGAGGCAGTCCCTTTTCCCACTCTCAGGGGGTGCTGCTTCCAAGCTGAGGAGGCCCAGACTGTTTTAGTTCGGGGGGAGCTGCGTAGCCTCATGTCCACGTGACCAAATCCATGACTGCGACACTCAGGCGTGCACCTGACCTGGGCTAGCCCAGGTGTGTGTGTTTGGGAAGAATTAAGACCTGAGCTGCATGCTGATACTGGAAGAGGGGTCCTTGCCCCAGTGTCTGGGACAAAGACACCACAAGGTCAGAAGAAAAGGTTACTTAGAAAGAGGGAGGGCCCTATCAGCCTCCAGATGCCCACCCCACCTGGGTCAAGATGTCCCCAGAAGAAGCCCAAGAGGAGCTTTAAAAAAATGGAACGTGGTAAGTTTATTCTAAAATCCATCTGATGAGTAAATGCATAAGGATAGCTGAGGATAACTTGTAAAGGAAAAATGACGAGGGGGGACGTGCCCTCTGAGATACTGAAATGTACTTAAAACCCAACACTGCTAGAGCCGCGTGGGACTCACAGGGAGAGCTGACCAAGGATGAGGACACAGAGAGGAGGAGAAGAGGCCTCATGGATGTTTACTATGGACAAAAGCAGTATTTCAAATCAGTGGGGGAAGAATGGAGGTATCAATAAATGTCCCTAGGACAATGAGTTATCTTCGACTTCCAGCTCACATAGTATGCAAACAAATTTAACTGCATTCAGAGCCAAATGTAAAAATCATTAAAATACCGAGAAAAAACAAGAAAATGTCTCCACAATTGTGAAGCCTTCCTAAACATGAGATGTAGAATCTGTTAAAGACCAACAGCTTTGACTACACTTAAAATAATTGTTTCCGGGGCGCCTGGGTGGCTCAGAGGGTTAAAGCCTCTACCTTCGGCTCAGGTCATGATCCTAGGGTCCTGGGATCGAGCCCCACATCGGGCTCTCTGCTCAACAGGGAGCCTACTTCCTCCTGTTTCTGCCTGCCTCTCTGCCTACTTGTGATCTCTATCAAATAAATAAAATCTTTTTTAAAAAAATAATTGTTTCCAATTCCTTACAATGCAAAGTTAACAGGCAAATGGCAGACCAGGAGCAAACATCTGCAAAGCCTAACAAAGGGTTAATACAGAGCTTGTGTCCTACAAATCAGTACCAGAAAAAGACAACCCAACAGGAAAATGGGCGCACAATCTGAACAGGAAATGAGAAGAAACAGAAAAGTCCAATAAACTAATGAAAAGATAGTGGATTTCCCTAGTAATGAAAGAAACAAAAATGAAAACAGCAATGAGATGACATTTCTCTTCCAATTAACAAAAACGTAAAATATTGATAACATCCAGCGTTGATGGGGGTGCATGGAGGCAAATTCTCTCCTAAGCTGTTGGCAAGAGTGTGAAGTAGGGCTTTCTTCTCCGAGAGCAACTTGACATTAGCTTCCAAAATGCCAACCAGGACTTTGATCTAGAAATCCTACGTCTAGGAATCTACCTTGAGGACACCGATCCAGGTGTGCAGGGACACATTTCAGGAAAGTCTTTGCAACCATTTTTGTAAGAGCAAAAATCTGAATGCAACCTAAATATCCATCCCTAGGGGAGTGATTAGGTAAATTATAATCTATTCAGACTATGGACAACTATGTGGTTGATTTAAAAGAAGAATGAGGTAGAGGTCTTTGTACAGACATGAATGAGTCGCAAAATTAGAAGCCTCCTTTTGTTTTTGGTATTTTTTAAAAAAGATTTTATTTATTTATTTGACAGAGAAAGATCACAAGTAGGCAGAGAGGCAGACAGAGAGAGAGAGGGAAGCAGGCTGCCTGCCAAGCAGAGAGCCCAATGCGGGGCTCGATTCCAGGACCCTGAGATCATGACCTGAGCCAAAGGCAAAGGCTTAACCCACTGAGCCACCCAGTCGCCCCTGAAGCCTCCTTTTGTTAAGGACAGCAGCCTATCAGGAACTTAAAATAAGCCACGGTGGGAAGATTTGTACTCTGGTAACTGAAAAAACACTAAGAATCAAGGCTTTTTCCCCTGGAGAGCCAGGTGTTCCATATTTGTCAACGCATCAGCGAACTCACCCAGCTCCCAACCCTATCACTGCATGTATGTCTCCGTCATGTGTGTAAGACGGTCTGGGAGGAAACACAACAGACCCGACAGACCATCAATAAGCAGCTCAGCAAACGGTTGAGAGCCTGGGCTCTGGAGTGTGCCTGGGGCCGGATGCTGGCTGTGACATGTACAACCTGTGCGACCTTGGCCAAATCTTTTCCTCTTCGTTACCAGTGGAGATAATGGTACCTGGTGGAGCTGTTGGAAGGAGCTTGGATTGGCACGCAGCCAGTCCTCAGAAAGTGCTAGGATAACCTCTGGGGACAGGGACCTTGGCGCTTTCTTTACTTGTATCTATACCAAGACTGTGACAAGCATGTGTTTCTCTTACATGGAAACAAAAACCCGAAGACTGAAACCAACAAATCCAACTGAAAAAGCGATTGGAGCGCAGCACGGATAGGCATCCCTCCTCCTTCCATCCTCCAACGCCACCTGCTACTCACCGTCGGTGAAAAGAGGCTCAGGCAGCTTCCGGAAGAAGGACTTGAGCAGGCTGCTGATCACATTGAGGTCTTGCCAGCGCTGGGGAGAGGGCAAAGACGTCAGGCCCCAGGCAGGCCCAGTGGGGCACCCATGCCTCCATGCTAGTCCAGCCCCAGAGTCCAGCCCAGCCCAGCCCAGCCCAGGCCATCCCTGGGGTACACTTGCAGCTCTGCCCAGACCAGAGATCTCGGGCTAAGAAGACTCATGGTGGGGGGGCGGGGGGAAGGCGGGTGGCAGAACAGTCCCCAGCTAGGTCCTGGCCCCTTGACCAACCGGCTCAGCCCCTCCCTGCTCCAGCAAGCCCAGCAGACTTCAACATTTGCCTACCCATAGATAGTACCAGCTACCTTCTTTGGTGCCACCACTGCAGGACAGAAGTGAGCAAAACCTCCTTGGTGATTGGAACTCTTTGGGCCTACTAGCACACCCTTGTGCCTCCCAGGGTCCCCCATTTAGCAGAAAGTCATCCTTGGACACCCTTCCCCTTTATCCATGACATAGCAGTTGCTCTCGCCTGGCACCTTCCTGTCTCACGCCTTTTGTACTTGATGATTCCCTCCACTAGAACTTTCCTCCCCTACCCTCACAGGCCTGGCTCCTCACCCTGCCCAAAGGTCACCGCCTCTGGAAGGCCTTCCCTGACAGTGCCAGCTAACACAGCCACCGCTGCCACCTCCCTGTCACCTGAGCAACAGCCCTTTGTTTCCTCCATGGCACTTGCTACACTTTGTCACTGCTGTATGCTTTCGTCTCTTTGTCCCTGCCTATCTGCCTGATAGGACTGCAGCGCCATGAGGAGCAGGGATCCTGTCTGTCCCGTCCCCCACTGTGTTCCTGCCACGCGGTGAGCTCAATCAGCCCAAGCACTTCAATGATCTAAGACAGTAGTTCTCCCCAGCAGCAGAAATCACGCCCTCAGGACATTTGGTGATACTCTAGAATCACTTTGGTTTCCGCGAGTGGGGGAGAGGGGTTGCCACTGGTATCCAGCGGATAGAGTCCAGGGTGCTCTTAAACTTTCTGTGATGCCCACGACAAAGTCCCGAGACCAAGAACTATTCTGCCGGAAGTGTCAAGATTGAGAAACTCTGTTCTAAAGAGTTTGTCTCTACGTTGTCAAATGCAAGAAAGAAGCATGGCTGGGTCTTTGGGCCTTCGACCACCAGGGGGCACCACCGCCCTGCGTAAGTCAAGGGTACCAGCCTTGCCAGGAACTACTCAGAGTAACACGGGCCCAGAAAACAAGGTGAGGCTCTCCACAAAGACACCCAGCTCCACAATATGCACGCTCTGTACAATGGGTCCACAGCTTAATGCCACACCATCCCACAAACAGTACCTCCCCTCGGGCTCAGGAGGAGTTACAGGTACCCTGACCACAACACTTCACCTCCAGGGCACCTGGGTGGCTCAGTCGCTAAGCATCTGCCTTCAGCTCAGGTCATGATCCCAGGGTCCTAGGATTGAGCCCCACATCAGGCTCCTTGCTCAGTGGGGAGTCTGTTTCTCCTTCAACCCCTCTCCTCTGTTCAGGCCTTCTCTTTCTCTCTCTCTCTCTTTCTCATAAATAAATAAGGTCTTTTTTAAAAATTTAAAGAGCAAAAAACAAAATCAAACACTTAACTTTCAGCAGTCTGACAATAAAGGAAGAGACCGACGTCTGAGACAAAACCACCCACCCAACACACTCTGGGCCCTGACTTGGGCCGGCGGCCCACCAGCTCTGGCCATGCCTCTCCCTGGCTAAGGCCCAGCAAATGTGCTTCGATGCATACACGCCCCTACCCAGTGCAGCTTCTGCCCACCTGCCCTGTCACCTTCTATCCCTGAGGCAGGGCTCTTCTCATCTCCCAGCTGCCAAACCCACAGCTTCTGGACCCCTCCCCTGTGCGTGTATCCACCCCCCAGCCCCATCCTCACTGGTACCCTCTCCTCCGAACCATGTGGAGCCCAGCCCTTCCTCCTACCTCCCACCTCTGCCCATCCGGCAGCTCCCTCCATCGTCCGGCTTTGCGCCCCAACTACACCCATTCTCCAGCCAACTCTTGGCCATCACCCCAAATCTGGGGGGCCCCCTCCCTAATTCATCCTCCTTCTCCAGCCCTACTCCCCAGTTTCTGCCAGAGACATACCATCAGCCCCAGCTCAAATGTTGGCTCTTCCCTGCGCCCCCTTCCTCCCTCCCATGTGGCCAGCTCTTAGAGCTGCTCCCATCCCCCCGATTCCCCTGGGGCCCCCGTGTCCTCCTGGCCCCTGGCACTTCGCACATAGCAGCAATTTCTCCTGTAGATGCCCTGCTTTGCGCCTCCTTCGTTCATACCCACCAGGCATAAGCTAGAGCAGACCCCACTTTTGGCTCCCCGTTGCCCATGGAATCAAGGTCAAAGGATTCACTGGAGCCATCAAAAGCCCTCTGCCTCCTGCCCTGCGCCTTACCCTCCCCACTGCCAAGTCCAGGAAGGAGGAAGGAGGTGGGTCCATTCTCTCCCGACACCCAGGCCCTTCTCTGGGGTTTTGAAAAATGTCATCGTTCCCAGCCGGAATGAGCTTCCGGTCCACCTGCCTCCTTCACTTTCATCTTTAAAGATTCCAACACTCAAGTTTCCTGCCTGCGCCAGCCCTCAGTGTCTTCTCCTTCCTCATCACACAATCTGGTCCCTGGTCAGATCAGCCTTTTCTCTCGCCTCCTATCCCACATGGCATGTCTCCCCATTTCCTCCCCAAGGGCAGGAAGACTGTCGCGTATCACAAAAACCTTCACGATATGGGACTCATGGGACTTCACTGCCCAGATCTGTGGTCTTCCCAAACATCTATCTCAGCAGAGCCCCTCTTCTCAAACATGAAAACCCAATATGAAAATAACGGACATTAAAAAAAAAAAACAGAACAAAGCAGACTGCTCTAGTTCAAGCCAGGATGGGGGCTCCTGACCTGCTCCTTGCCCCCCACAGCTCCTCTGGGGAACACAGTTTGAGAAACACTGGCCCTGCTGCTGCAAACACTTTTGTTATTTTTCTTGTTCACACTGAAATACATTTCTGGCTTTTTTCCAGCTTCACTGAGCTGTAACTGACGTGTAACTTACAGGGAGCCCTTAAGTCAGGCTGTAAGATTCCTTCCCCTGCTGCCTCTGTCTCCCCTGACCAGCCCTCCACCTCCCTGAAGTGCTGGCTGCTCCAGAAAATACCACATGCTCCCCCTCTCCGCCAGGGGTCTGCAAACCACAGCCCAGGGCTCCAGACCAGCCCGCGGCCTGGTTTGTATGGCCCTGAAGCTAAGAAGGGCTTTTCCATGTTTAAAGGGCTGTGAAGAAAGAGGAGGAGGAGGAGGAGGAAGAGACCGAGTGGTAACCAACACCTAGAGCGTTTGCCATTTGGCCCTTTGCAGAGAAGGTGAGTTGGCTGCTGGCGACCCATCAGAGCCCACGCCTTTGCCCCAGCCATTCCCCCAGCCTGGAATGGCCCTACCCGGCTTTCACTGGCATTTAGTGAATGGCTATTCATCCTCAAAGTCCCAGAAAGGATTGCCGTCAAGGGCTTCCTGTCCGTGACTGGGTCTATCTATCCAGCTTTGGCCAGGGTCATGCCCATCCCCAGGACTAGCTTGCCAGGGCAGGTCCCGCCTCGCCTGTCTCGGGGCCCTGGCCTACTGCCAGGCACATTGCAGGGTCCAACAAACACCAGAGAGACACACACACACACACATCGCCTTGCCCCGCTCCTCCGCTGTGCCCACCTCATCCTGCAGGTTGATGTCGCCGGGCCCACGGTTGAGCTGCTCCTGCAAGCTGGACACCACTGCATTGTTGCCTGGCACCCGGTAAATGCCTGTGGACTCCAGCCCCCGTGCCTCTACAATGCGACAGCATGCGGCCACGATCAGGGGGACCCGCTGGAGACACAGGCAGGGCAAGCATGTTAAGAAGGCGAAGGGTAAAATTCCCCACCAGTGGGCTGGAAGAGGTGGGAAGGCCAAGGCGGGAGCAGAGCAAGGCCAGAGCTGCTGCTGAGAGCCCTGTGCAGGGTAGGGGAATGGGGGGACACAGGCTCTCACAGCCTCCAGTCCTTTCCAGCCTGGGGGTTAAACAGAACACCAGAGCCTCGCCGAGGTGTGCGGAGGAGCACCAGCTGCATGCCTGGGGATTCTGGGCTCTGCCTTAGCTCTGCTGTCTCCTCCCTGGGTGCCTCCCCAGCCCTCCAACTGCTGTGTCTGCGAGACAGAGAGCTGGTTTGTACCTCCCTCAGCTCTGGCCTTAGGTACCCTGGGCTCCCCCATTCGCTGCTCACTCTAGAGTATAGTGGAGACTCACCTGGTTCTCTATGGCCGGCTGGCATTCCTCTAGCCGGACCCCAAATGCCCTAGGGGCTGCCTTCTTGTTCTTCTTGATGATGTTGATGCCCCAGGGGGTTTTGGGAGGGGCGGCACTGTCATCTGGGGTAGGGGAAGGCAGACAAAGCCAGGGTGAGCTGGGGGGGGCCTGGGCAGGGGCAGAAACCACACATGGTCACACACACTCACCCATGTTTGGAAATAGGGGGGCTCCATCAGAGAAGCAACTGGAATGCTGAGGGCTGATGGGAAATTATATCCTGAGAGAAAGCCTAAGAGATGAGGGTGTGTTTTCCCGAGGACACAGGCCTCAGAGTACTGTAAGGATTTCTATGTGGTCTCGAGGGTTAAAACAATAAGGTAGGAGCCATAGATTCTGGTATAGCCAAAGAAAAAACTTTCTCCCAGCCTAAAGTATATAAAGATGGAAAAGGATGCCTCCAGAGAAGATGGGTCTCCTGCTCCTGAAGGGACACAAGCAAACACTTGGAGGCTACCCAGCTGGGATGTCATGGAAGGAAATCAGGTTCCAGGCCCTTCCAGCCCTGAGACTCTGAAAGCCCCCAGACCCTCCCAGGCACATACCCACAGGCACGCACATAGGCCAGCACACATACACACACACACACACACACACACACAAGCCCACAGCTCCCACGCACACACAGGGCTGACCCTTGGCCTCCTCCCAAGGCCCCACCGTCCCACATGCACGCACACACATCACACCCTCAGCAGCCACACCTTCCTACCCTTGCTCCCTGCGGGCTGGTCCTGAGTCCTGAGGCCACGTGCAGTACTCTGTTTGAGGAACTCAGACTTGAGGCCCCCCAGGCCACGAGAGATTTTGGGGGAGGAATCAGCTTTGGGCCCAGAGCTATGGCTGTGTAGGAAAAGGGGGAGAGGAGAAGTCTTCATCTGGGGTGCGCTGCCATGCCACGTGCCCTGGCCTCCTGCTGCTCTAGACCCCCTCCCCAGCCCTGAAGCAGTGGCCTCAAGGCCCCCAGCATCTTGTGTGCCCCCAGCAAAGGGGGACTCGAGGGCTGCCCTCGGGCCTAGCGGTGGGCCAGGAGGATGGCCTCTGTCCCGAGTGCCCCTACCCCCAGCCAGGACTGTCTAGGAGAGCCGGGTCTCACCTTACTTTGCGATAATCATTAAGCTTCTTGCTGATCAGAGCTTGGTTGGCACAGCCGGGGTCCTGGAGGAGAGCAAAGAAAAAGTAGACCCCATCAGTGTCCACAGCCAGCCGTCATCGGTCTCATCCCTGGCCCCTGCCTCCACTTCGCCCCCCCCCCCCCACTCTCCTCCACCTGCAGGCTAGAGGGCTCACACCCTAGAGCGAGAAAGAGCGGGGCTGGACTCCCGAGCACCCCCTCACCAGCTGTGTGACCTAGAGTAACCCACTAACCTCTCTGAGCCTCAGTCTCTTCCATAGCAGCGGAAGAGATAATAGGGCAACCTCAGGGCTGGGGTACAGAATTATGCAGGTGGCACTGATAGCATTCCTGGCAAGGCACAGAGAAGGTGCCCCATGACAGCAGCGACTGCAATAAGGAAGGTCACTTGGGACCCCTTGACTAGGCCCTGCTGGGGGACAGCCCGGCCGGCTCCCCGAGAGCAGGGGCCATAAGTTCCAAGGACTTGCCTCCCTACAGCGAGGAAAGGTAATGTTCTGAGGAGAGCAGAGCCTGGTTCAGCAAGAAGATGGGTCTCCCCTCAGGGAGAGCAGGTCTGTGGCCCAGGGGCTCTGTACTAGGGCCTCTCTCCCCATGGCCCGAGCAGGAGCACACATGGCCCAGGGCCCAGGCCCTCCATCCTCAGGCAATGAGCAGCCCGAGCTCAGGCCCTCCGTGTCACTTTGTTCCAGTGTGCTGGGGCATCGGGGTGTGGGCACCTGGCCAAGAGGGCGAGGCAGCACCGACACCCGGGCCCAGGCTCCTAGTGTGTGGCCGCAGCTGCCCAGGAGGGGGTGCCGTTTTAAAATTACCCTGAAATGCAGGCCAAAGCCCTTTGGCTCAACCAGTGCAGCCTGCTGCCAAAGGCCAATCCCCTTGGCCTCCTCCCAAGGTCAATGTGTTCATGCCCTGCTGACAGGCTAGCCCTGTCAGCAGTGCCAGCCGCTGGCCCAGGGGCACCTCCTTCTGTAATATCCTCCAGAAGAAACCCCTGCCTCCTGATACCCCATCAGAGGTTGGCCTGGAGCTGACCTCTCTGTGCCAGAGCCCGCCCAAGGCGGTAATAATAATTAATAATGATAATAATGATAATAATAATAATAATAATTAGTGCCATTCCTCCAGTTATTATGGTTCCTGCCAGCCAGGGAACCCGGAGGATGCCAGGTGCTCTGGGAGCCGCCGTCTGCATGTTCTGTTCACACGAAAGCCCGGGGGGTGGGGAGCTGCGAGGTACACTCCTGTTAGCCCACTTCATGGACAAGGGACTGAGGCTGAGAGAGCTTAACAAGGTACACTGGCAGGTGAGGGGCCTCCCTGCCCCCCTCCCCTCGCTTTTTGCCACCCCTGGCCTAGGATGGGCGGTCGGGCCCTCACCTCGCCCTCGGCCCTGCTGTTCTCTCGGATCGCTCTGATCCAGCCCAGCATGTCATCCCGGTCCTCAGCCTGAAAGAGATATTCACAGAAGTCAGCGGTGGTCAGCCGGAACACGTGCCTCCTCTTGGTCTCGCTGTAGGAGATGTCCACCAGGCAGGAGCCGATGCAGACGGGCGCCGCCTCGTCCTCACCTGCGACGGCCGCCGCCGCCCCCGCCGCCGCCGGCCCGGGCTCCCGCCGCTCCTTGCTCAGCGAGAGGGAGCGCGCCCGCAGCGCGGCGTACACCCGCTTCCACTGGCGCAGGCCGCCGCCAGCTTTCTGCAGGGAGAGACAGGGAGAGGGGGAGGGGGAGAGACGGGAGGGGGGCGGGTGTGAGAGGCCCGGCCAGCCCGCCCCACCCCAAAGCCTGGGGAAGAGGGGCCAGGAAGAGGGGCCCAGAGGAGAGCTGCCGGCAGCCACAGAGGTGGTGTCCCAGCCCCTGGCACACACCCCTCCTGCCCAGCCCCTTCCCTGCCTGGACAGCCCCACCCATCATTTTCGGTGCAACCCCCACCTCCAGAGGGTCCCCAACCTTCCTTTCAACACTAGCATCTTTCAATAGTAGCATTAGGGGCATCGGCCCCCCCCACAATGCCCCACAGAAGCTGGCCGCCCAGCGGGGTCCACCTTAGGTAAAATCCTTGTAAACCTTTCCTAGTCCACACACTGCCCCTGCACAGCCAGACAGGTCAAGAGTCATCCATGGGCACCTGATCTCCCTGCTCTTCCGCCTCTGGCTCAAGGCTCTACTCAGTATCCTGGCTGCCTGGGCCCCCTGTGTTGCTGAAGCCAGTGGCAGCTTCTCTGACCTCCCCAGCCCTTTCCTTAACCCCTCTGAGACATGTGGCCTGGCCTGCTGCTCCTTCCTTCTCTAAACCCTCTCTTGTCATCCGGGACCCCATCAGTGCCCACTGCCAGCCAACTCAGGTCTTATCCCTGGCCCCTGCCTCTGCTTCGCCCAGGGTCCCAGTTTTTCCTCCCAATTCCAATGACTCCTTCTCGGTCTCCTTCACTGGTTTCCCTCCCCGCAACATCCTCACAGCAACGGTTCTTGACAGGGGTGAATGGTGCCCAGGGGACATCTGTCTGGAGACATTTTCAGTTGTCACACCTGGGGAAGTCCTATGGCATCCAGTGGGGAGAGGCCAAGGACGCTGCTAATCACCCCCACAATGTCCAAGATAGCCCCCCCACAACTAAGAATCATCCAACCCCCATGTCACCAGAGTTGAGGCTGAGAACCTGCCCTAAAGGGGGGGGGGGCCTCCAGAACTTTCTCCTGGGTTCCCCTGTCCCTGCACGCCTTTCCCATGATGTCATCTGTGCCTGTGGCTTTAAATCCTGTCTGTCTGCTGATGGTACTTCCCAAATTCCCAACTGTATCCTTGGTCTGGCATCCCTCCTCCCCCCGCCACAGCCTTGCACCTCCCTGCTCAGTGTCCCCACTTGCTGTCCCCTAGGTGCTCTGCATACTACCTGCTCCCCATGGGCCACTTGCTTTTTGTCATCAAACTTACTCTCCACAGCACCCCTCCCCCAACTTCTCTAGCTCAGTAAATCCACCCAGATGCCCAGAAACCTGGGAGTTGCCCTTGACCCCTCCCTTTTCCTCGCCCTTGACATCCAATCCATCAGAAGGGCACAGCTGCTCTGCTTCCAAAATACCACCTGTCTCCATCTTTCCTGCTACCTACACCACCTTGTCCACACCACCAACCCCTCTTACCTGCACTACTACACAAACCTTCCTAGTCCCCACCTTTGCCTCCTATAATCCACTCTCCAACCAGCGTGGGGCTTGAACCCATGACCCTCAGACCAAGAGCTGCACACTTGACTGCCTGAGCCAGACAGGCGCCCCTGCAGCTGTCATTTTTTTGTTTTAAGATTTTATTTACTTATTTGAGAGAACATGAGAGCGGGGATGGTTGGAGGGAGAAGCAGACTCCCCACTGAGCAGGAAGCCCGAGACATGGGGCTGCATCCCAGGACCCCAAGATCATGACCTGAGCCAAAGGCAGATGCTTAACCAAAGGAGGCCCCCAGGCGTCCCTGCAGCCACCATTCAGAAATGCGAATGAGATCCCACCTCTCCCCTGCTCAGCACCCTATCCTGGGCTCCTGCCGCCCACTGCAATCAAATCTAAGAACTTCTGTGATGTGTCCCTCCCTCTCCAAACTCGATTTCTCCACCGGCTTCTTTCTCGCTGTGTTAGGACACAGGGGCCTTTTCTAGTGAACAGGCCAAACGCTTCCTTTCTTGGGGCCCTTGATCACGCTGTTCCTTCTGGCCGGAACTTCTTTTCTCACTTTTCTGTGTGGTCTCCCTCTTGCCCATTAGGCCTGAACTCAAATGTCACGCATATCACCTCCTCAGCGAGGCCTTCATAGACCCTGTTTTTCTAAAGCCTGCTCCCTGTTACCTGCAAACATAAAGGCCATCATGTGACCCAGTTCATTTTCCCGGGGTGCTTACTGCAACTTCCCATTACGCAGGATATGGATCTCTCCAATAAGTGGTAAGCTCCTGGGGGCAGGGAGCTTATCTCTCCTCTGCCACATCCAAGAGCCTAGAGCACCCACAGGCACAGGGTAAAAGCTCCTCAAAATTCACTGAATAAACGAATTAATCGTCCTCGGAGCACACTGAAGGCAGGGGCTCCATCTCCTCCCATTGGGCCAAGGGCTTCTCCCTTCTTTGGGCTCCTGGTCTACCCACTCCTCTTCACCCACCATGGGCCTCTGCCCTCCGAACAAACCAGGTGAGGAGTTTCCTCGGCAGTAACACAGCCCCATCTGGCCACAAGCCCTGCCCACCACCATAGAGCTGCTGGTCCCAGGCAGGACTGTCAGAGCAGGAGACAGCATGGCCCTCCAGGGGATTTTTTTTTTTTTTTTTTTTTTTTTTTGGTATCAGAGTGAGGTGGTGGCAAGGGGCCCCTGTGAGACCAAACTAGCTGAGTGACCTTGGACAAGTCAAGTCCCCTCTCTTGGCATCAGTGTTCCCTATTGGTAAAATGAAAAGTGCACTAGCGGGTCTCCAAGGTTATGTCCAGCTCATGCGCTAGGTCTGTGACTGCAGGGACCTGTGACACCCGTTCCCCCTTGCCCGACAGAATAGCCTCTGAAAGGAGCTGGGGGCTAGATGGAGGTCGCCCAAGAGACACTGGATTTGCTAGAGCAGATAACAGCTGGCTGGCCATCGGTTCCCCAGACAGAATAATGGCCTGCAGCAGACTTGAAGACCCCTCCCCTAACTCCCAGGTCACAGCAGCAAGGGGACAAGGGAAACAGGTCCTGGCCATGCCAGGAGTGGAAGGCCCTGTCCTCTAGAACGAATCAGTGAGCAGGAAGAGGCCAGCTCCCCTCCCTGCCCAGGAGACACTGTGCTGGGCCTGCCAGGAGCCATCCAGAGCTGGAGGCCAGGCTACCTGGTGGCCAGGAGTCAGTCGTTCTCCCCAGGCCCTCCAAGGGGCTCCAACTTTGGGCTGACAGGTTTTGTCCACCCTGGCTCCCCTTCGTCAGACCACACAGCTGGTCCCTGCTTCCCTCCTAGGTGACCCCTCACCAAACCTGCCCCGCTAGGGCCCTGGGGCTCAGGGGAAGGCCCCATCACCCCCATAGCCATCAGCTGCCTCCTCTATCCTCTCTCACCACCTAGCCATCAGCAAGCCCAGGCCATCCCTTCTGCAATCTCTCCAAATTGTCCCTCCCTGTCGGCCCCATGCCAGGACCTTGGTCAGGGCCCCCACTCTCGCTCACCTGGACAACGGCAAAGCCATTATCTTCTCCTGTCACGGGCATGACCCTTGCCTCCTAGGCTCACATACCTCCCACCCCCATTGGAACCCCTGCAAAGGCTTGCCATGTCGGGGGTGAGGTCCTGCGAGCAGGCGCCAGACTCCCCACCTCAACATCCCCCTCTCGGCCTGGCTCGCAGTCACCTAGCACACCCTCCGCTCTGCTCCCCCACCACCGACCATCCAGGAGGGTGTCTCCACTGCCTGGGCAACCCCCCCCCCCCTGCTTTGTGGATTCTCACATACCCTTCACGTCACAGCCTCCTGGACACCTTCCTGCAGCCCTCCTAGACTGGGGTCACCTCCTACACACCACTCTGCTCCACTCATCCCCTCTAACAGTCACACACTGGCAACCATGTGCTTTCTCGGCTCATCCTCAGCCCCAGCAGGGCAGGACTGGCCTGGCCCCCTCTCCATGAAATACCCAGAACCTTGACCGCAAATCCGGAGCTTACCACGAACTCCGCCATTACCATGGACTGGACAAGGGCAGTGCTGAATGTCTGCCCCGCCTGGCCTCCCCGGCTCACTTCCCCTCACACCAGCCCAGGGTGCAGAATAACCCAGAATGTCCCTATCTTAAAGATTGGAAAAGTGAGGCACAGGGGTTACAGGGGCTGCCCAAAGCCTGATGTTGGCCATGAGTGGCCGGGCAGGAACTCCAAGTCTGTGTGACTTCCCCAGGTACAAGACACCTAAAAGGCAGGACGGAAAATTCCAACCACAGCAGAAGACGAGCTCCCTGGGCCAGGCCCTGGGTACACTTTTGCTCAGGTTAACTCATTTAATCCTCAGCAATGGGGTTATGTGTGCTAGGGGTTGTTGTTAGCTCTATTTACAGATGAGGAAACTGAGTCATAGACAGCTGAGTCATCCCAGCTGCCCCAGCAAGGCATGATGCTGTCAAGGGCCAAGCCCAGCGTTATGCTAACCACTCTGCTCCCATCTGCCTGGGCTGCGTCTCCTCCTTCCTCCTCTGCCACAACCCGGCCTGGAATGGCCTCCCCACCCCGAGGACCCAGGGGCCCCGCCCTCTCGCATCAGGATCCTGTTTGTTTCTCCCTGCCACCCTCGGGCCCAGCCATGTTCATCGCTCACCTGGATTGCTGCAGTGGCTCTTACTTGGTCTTCTCGCCTCGGCTCGGCCCCTCTCTAATTCATTCCCCAGGAAGCCGAATCAAAGGGGCCCCGGAGCTTTCAGTGGCCCTCAGGATAGAGACTAAAATCGCTCCTTGTCCTGCAAGACCCCTGAAAAGGCTGACTTCTGCCTTCTTTTGGGGCCTCAGCTCCCCTAAGAGAATCGCCCTGGCCTTGCTCCCTTCCTTTCCCTGAGTCCCCGTGTCCATCTTTGGGGTGATCCACTAGCCAAGGCTCCCTGTGGGATGGTTCTGTCCGAATTTCAGGCATGCTGACCGGACCCCTTGCACCACAGAGCCCATCTCTCTGATTAACCTCCTTTTCATGAGTTCTTTAGGTCCCCCAGGAAGTTCTTCCTGACCTCTAATCTCCAGACCTCACGCTACAGCCTTGGCTGGCCTCTCTGGCTCCAGAGGCTGTGGGGTGGGTGCAGAAGCTGGAGAGTTCTGCCGGAGACAGCTTCCGTCCACCTCCATCTCATCCCAGCAAGCACCTTACCTTCCCCTTCTTGGTGAGGACCTGCTTATAATACAACCAGCCTTCTCTCCTGATGTCGCTGAAGGTGGCGTCTGAGAGGTCAGAGGTCGAGTGGCGCTTGGAAGGAGCATCTGCGTCTTCGGAAGTGCCCCAGCTATCCAAGGACTGCAGTGAGACAACGGAGGGCAACTTAGGGGGATTGCCACGGTGCCAGCATGCCAGGAGCCCCATGGGCCTGGCGCAGCCCTGCAGGCTGCTGTGCTGTGTGGTCTCAGGGGCCCTGATTGCCCTCTCTGGTCCACTGCACTGAGGTCACAGGACGCATGCGCTGAGGAAGCCAGAAAGGAGGAAAGGCCATGACCTGCCGACCCCATGCCTCCCCACACTAGAAAAGCCAATCTGGAGCCTCCCGTCATTTTATAGACTTGAGGAAACTTAGGAAACAGAGGAAGTGATTGTGTCGACATGGAGTTAAATAAACAGGAAGTAGAAACATCAACAGAGGCTGAGTTCACGGAGCAGGTAGTCATGTCCACAAGGAGTTAAACAGAGGAAGTGATAGTGTCAACATGACTCCAGCAACAGAAGTGACAGGTCAAGGGAGAGTTAAGTAAGCAGAGGAAGTGATAAGGAGTAAACCAGGTGACAATGGCCTCAAGGTGTCAAATGAACCGAAGATCCCAGATCCCGAGGGTTTGAAATCAAATGGCTCTTCCAGTCTGTCCCTAATCACAAAGAGGGAGGGCCATCTCAGAACTGAGTCCCCACTCATCCCCAGGTGTGGAGCCTGGGAACTCCAGCCTGTCCTTTGCTCTCAGTCCTGGGTCCCCCTCCTTGCCCATGTCCCCTGTCCCCTGAAGATGCCGCACACATAATGCCCGATGCCACCCAGTGCGGGCAGCTTTAGGTCCCCACAGGGAGCAAGGAGGCCAAGTGAGATCCCTGTCCTCACAGAGCTTACATTCTAGCTGGGACCCAGGCAAGAAAGGGGACAGATGCATAAACCGTGTCACCGGAGGACCACTGAGGAGAAACACCTAGGAGCTGGAGGGAGGCATGACCTGACAGGGATGAAGGCTAAACCCTCAGAAAAGCTCGGAAAAACCTGAAGAAAGTAACCAAGTGAGTCACGGGGCTATGGAGGGGAGTGTGTGGAAAGGGTGTTCCAGACGGGGGAACGGCAAGGGCCATGGCCTCACGTGCAAGGGCGTGGGTGTCTCTAAGTGATGACGGACGCCACACCAGGGGCATCGGGCCCAGTTGGAGAAGGGGAGACGGGAGCTGGAGGAGACCATGTCCGGTCACTGGGCTCCGCGGCTGAGGCAGCAGTCACTCCCCAGCCCCCCGACACTGTCGCCCATGCGTGCCCTCACCACTCACCCCATCAGTGAAGAAGCTTCGCAGCATCCGCAGGCTGGGGACTCGGTTTGGCAGGCGCCTGTGTGTGAGAACGGAGTGTGAGGGATGTGGGGGGCACAGCTAGGACTTTCCCCCCTAAATCCAAAGGCTCTGGAGCCTTTCAGGGAGGGAGCTCATCGCCCTGGTGTGTAGGGGACCCCCAGAGGGGGTGGCGGTGCTGACCCCCAGGTAGGATGGCCGCGGCCCGTCCTCACCTCAGAGCCCTGCTCTCCTCCCGGAAGGTGTTGAGCCCATCGTCGCAGGACTTGGAGCGCTCTGTGGTGATGGCGAGCAGGTAGGAGGAACGGCGGCCGGCCTTGATGCTGCCTGCAAAGCCGCCCATGGTGGGCCACAGGGTCAGCAGGGTGGTGAGGTGTGGGGTCCCGCAGCCCTCCCGTCTGGGCTGGGCCAGGAGATGACTCTGCCTAGGGGACCCCGGGGGTAGCAGAAGCCAGCAGGAAGACGCCAGACATGAGGTAGCAGTAGCCCAGCAGGGACCCCCCACCCAGGACCAGACAGCGAGGGAGAGGATGGAGCTGGGGTTCAGGGAGCACTCACTGCAGTCCTGGGAGTAATGGCGGCCAAGGGCAAAGGTGAAGGTTGGGGAGGAGGGGCTGGTGCCCAGGACAGGGGCTGAATTCATGGCGCTGGAGACCACGGCGGAGGCGGGGACATGCTTGGCTTGGAGGTCAATGCTGGGGCTGGTGGGTTCATCTGTAAGCAGAGGGAGTGGTGGGTAAAGGTGGCTCAAAGCTGAACCTGCCCACCCCATCCCCAGCCTCACCTCCAGGCCCAGCCCACATCCCCAGTGCTCAAGCCCTCCAAGGCCTTGCTAGCAATATGCCCGTAGCCAAGGGCTCCCCCCACACCCCCAGACTGTGAGCTCAGCCCCTGCCTCCCAGACGGGGTGGTTCTTTACACTGAGGTGTGACCCAGGCCAGAGACTGAGCCACCCTCCCTAGACTGGGCTCCTAGACTAGGGGTCTCTTAAGGATAAAGATGGTCTCCCTTCATCAGTTGGAGGCTCCTTGAAGACAGGTGCTATGTTTCTCCCTCAGACTGGGAGTAGTTTGAAAATAAAGGCTTTACCTCTTGCCCCAGACCAGGAACTTTACTAAGGCTGTGTCTGCCTGCTCAGACTGAAGGCCAGCCGGGGCTAGGTCTCCTCTCCCTCTTCCCCCTCACTCCCAGGAGCTCACACAGCGTGAGCTCAGCACGCTCAGCTCCAGGGACCATCTCTCGGCTCCTGGCTCCCAGTCTCATGATATTGCATCTGGTCTTTCTCTCAAGCCCCTAGATCCAGCCTATCCTGCATCCTCATGGACAATAGAGTGGTTTCAGCCTCACTTTCATTCCCGATATGGAGGTGAGGCACAACCCTCTAGTAAGGCCAGAAACCTGGGAATCAGCTGGCCTCTCCACTCTTGCCTCTCCCTTATCCAACATCTGTTCCCCAGGCAGCACACCTTCAGCATCCCCTCTGCTCTAAGGATAAAGTCCAAATTCCCCAGGGACTGACATGACCCTTCTGGCCCTGTTCTGATGGCCTGGAAGGGCACCCGGCCTCTCTCACTTCACAGTCTATTCTCGCCCAGAACGTTCCCCCCTGACTAACTCCTTCTCATCCTTCAAGTCTCAGCCCTAATCTCCTTTCTCCAAGATTCTCTCCTTGGTGACCACGCCCCAATCTAGGCCATGGCACTCTTCTCTGTCTCCTAGAACTCGCTATACTCCCATCACACACACACACACACACACACACACACACACACACTCCATGGGGTTGTTCTTGTCCCATCATCTGATCATCTGATCACCTGTCCCTGCCGTGGGACCACACACTCCAGGAGAGCACAGAGCCTCGCTCGGTGCCTGACAGAAGTATTTGTCGGATGGAGGGTGGATGGAAGGAACGAAGAGTGAAAGGAACAAAGGAAGGGCAGAATAAAGAAAGGATGGAGGGATGGAAGGGAGAAATGAACGAACAAACAAAGGGAGGGAGGAGAAAGGGAGCAGGAAAGAAGCAAACTGAGGAATGGGTGGGTGGGTGGGCAGACAAAAGGGAGGGAGGGAGAGAGGGGAGGGAAGACGGGAGGAAGTAAAAACAGAGAGCTAAAGAGAAGGGGGGAGAAGAAAGAATGGGAGGGAGGGAGGAAAGGTGGCTGGAGGACAAATGAACAGAAGAAAGGATGACAGAAGGATTCAAGACAGCACAGAAGGATGGATGGATGGATGGACAGACAGAGAAAACAGACTGGTCCCATCAGCACTCAACCCAGAGTTCTGCCCATGATGACGGGTGGGTGGGGTACAGCCCAGCACCCAGGACCAAGTCTCCCAAGACAGCCACCTGCACCATCACTCACCAATGAAGGGAATGGAAGCCAGAGAATCTTCAGTGGTGGCCAAAGGGGCCACCTTCTTGCCAAGGCGTTCTACTCGCCCACTGGTCTCTGGCTCTGGGGACTCTTCACCAAACCCAAGGTTCATCTGTCTTGCAGGGGGCAGCTGGACCTTGCGGCCTGTGGGAGGCTTCTGCCTCAGGATCACCTCGTCGCGACGATCCTCGGTAGGAGGCTCCAGGGCCCGGGTGCTGGGTTCTGGGCGGACAACCCTGGGCGGTTCGGAGGCCTCTGGTGGGAACGATGCCTGGGACTGAGCCAAGCTGAAGGTGGGCAGCCCCCCAAAGGGTGAGTCCCGGAAAGACAGTGCGTGCAGGAGGCCAGTCCGGCGCTGGAATGATGGACTGTAGCTCCGGTATCCAATGTACCCGATGTCGTCCAGGCCTTGGAGGCCAGGTGGGGGCTGGGCCTGGGGCGCAGGAAGGTCCCTGGAGGAGCAGGCAGACGTGCGGGCTGACGGACGCTGGGATGCCCAGCCACAGCGCTCAAAACGGGGTGACACCAGTGCTCCCGGCCCCAATGCCTCGGCGGAGCGGGTGGCCCGGCTCAGGTAGTCATCAGAGCGAGCCCGATGCCAGCCTTCCTGACCCAGCTGGCTCAAGGCACCCTGGGAGGTGGAGCAGGGCCATGGGCGGTGGGCAGTCACATCCTCCAACCGGTCCTGGGAGGCACTGCGGGCCCGGGGGGGCATGGCAGGGCACCGTCTCTCCCCGGCCCTGCGGGGTACCTGGTTTGACAGCCAGTGTGACAAGGCCTGCTGGCATTCCAGTCTGCTGGGGGGCACCCGGCCGCCAGGCTCGGGGAAGGCACGGGGCGTCCGGGGCTCCGAGGGGAGGCGGGGGAAGGCACCAGGGCTGGGGCGGGGCTGGCTCATCCCCAAGGAAGGGTTGTCCGGATGGGTGCGGGTGGCGGAAGGGACACGGGGCCCCGGGTCACTCCAGGCAGCAGGACTCCGGGGGTCACTGGGCGGCGCTGACAGGGGCTCAGGCACCATAGTGGCCCAGGCAGAGACCCGGGCTGGCGGGGCGTAAGTCTTGCGATGGTAGCAGATTGGGGGCGGCTCTGGGATGCTTCGGGCCTCTCCAGAATACGGCTCGTTCCCCTTCAGGTAGGCATCCTGGGAGTAGGCCTGGCAGGGGACACAGAGGCAGGTGAACAGGGTGGGACGAGTCCCACAGGGCAGAACTATAGTAGCCCTGGGAGGTCAGGACCCCAGAGACGGGGACTGAGGGAAAGGACCAAGCCCTGAGTGGGTGGAAGAGGGAGGGCATGCTCCAAAGAGAGTCGGGGGAAGGGAGGGAGAGAACAAAGAAATTAGAGGCCTTTGAGAGTCTCACACACACACACACACACACACACACACACACAGTCTTTCTCTCTCTCTCTCTCTCTCACTGGAGAAATAGCCAGGATTTCTCGAAGACTTATGACAAGGACTGCCTTTAGCCACAAACATTCCAACATCTGTTTTCTGGGGTCCTCCCCCCCCCATGCTGGCCTCAGCCGCCTCCCTGCTTCCTTATATCCAACAGTGCCCACGGTCCCTCTGTGGCAGAGCTGGAAAACCCCATTAGAGACCAGCCAAGGTGGCCGGAGACAAGAGGGAAACCGACTAAGGGGTGTGTCCACAGTGGGGTGGGCTGGGGATGGGCGGGGGCTGGGAAAGCCCGGCTGTCCCTCCATCCCCTGGACAGGGAGCTGGGGCCTGACTCCTGAGCCAGCGGAGTGAGGAGAAACTTGCCCACCTCTTGCTCACTCTGGGCCAGGCTTGGGGGAGGGGCCAGACTGCCAAAGGGGCGTTGGGCCACCTTCTGCCACCCCAGGCCTGGAATCTGGCACTGGGAGCTGAGGCTGACGCTGCATTGCTGAGGAGGGACAGGGCCCGCGCCCAGGCCCAGCCAAAAAAGGAGGCAGCCCCCAGGGACAGCGGCCTGTGGCCCTGGCCTAGCCTGGCCCTTGACGGGTGCCGGGGGCGGGGGCGGGGGGGGGGGCGATGCGGAGGGGGCTATCGCGGGGCGAAGTATCAAAGGTTGGGAGGGTGAAACACACAGACACACACACTGGGCGCCCGCGTGTGCGTGCCACACCACAAGGAGATACCGGAAAATATACACCCAAAGACACACACACAGAGCGAAACACAATGAGACACAGACACAACAAATAACTCTATCTCCGGTCCCAGGCACACACATCATGTGATGAGGACAAGTTAGACCACACCCCCACACACACACACTCAGCCCCCTTCAGACCCACACACCCAGCCAGGGACACTCACGTACCTCTCCCTCCTGCCATCCTGCCGGCTCCCCGGGCTCCGCGCATCAGGGCGGTGGCGGCAGCATCCCCGCCAGCCTCCGCCCTCCCCCCTGCTTGGGGCTAACCCCCACCGACCTCAGCGTCAGCCCAGCCTCCGTTCCCCCCCACCCCCAGGCTGCCCTCCCTGTGGCCACCCTCCGCCCCCCCCGGCCGGCGCGCTCTCTCTCTCTCTCTCTCTCTCTCTCTCTCTCCCCCTCTCCGGCCGGCGGGAGGAGGAGGAGGGAGGGGAAGATGGGTGTGGAGGGGCCTCGCTGCGTCGGCGGTGGCGTCAGCAGCTGCCGCGGCCCCATTGGCCTCCAGCCTTGGCTCCCAACCACAGGAATGCCTGGGCCCCACCCTCTGGCTGGCCTAGGATGGGGTGGGGGGCCAGCAGAGGGCCCCAGATGCTGACATCTGGGGCTGCCTGCCCGCCTGAACTCGAACTTCTGGCTAACACAGCTAACGCAGCTCAAGGCGGCCCCTCTCCCCACCCCAGCCCTCCTCTGCCCTGGCAGGGAGAGATCCTGGGGAGCCCTAGATCCTGCCCTGTCACTCCTGCAGGGCTCAGCCTGGGGCAAGTGTACCCGCAGGGCCTTTGAGACTTGTGGGGAGCCATCCACGTCTCTCTCAGCTTCCAGACTTACCTCCCCCTCCCCAGGAAGGACAGGGGACAATCCAGGTCAGAGGGTGGAGGTTCCCAGAGGGGCATGGTGCCAAGCATGGCACTGTGATTACAGGGATTATGCGAGCACATCCAGGGCCGAGGCCAGCCCGGCGGCTCCCAGGGCCTTCTGGGTTTGGCCCTCGGCCTTCTCCCAGGGGGCAGTGACCTTGGGGGCAAGCAAGCTGGCATCTGGCTTAGACCCATGAGATCAGGAAACTGGATACTGGGCAGAGAGGACTGGCCTGGGCTCTGGGCCAGGACTGGGGTCAGGGTGCCCAGAGAGATGGCGTGTGTATGTGTGTGTGTGTGTGTGTGTGCAGACAGGGACACAAATTAGTGCAGGGTACCCTGCATGCAGTCTGGGCGCCTGCTCTGTGTGTGGCCGCCCAGGGCCGGGTTCTGGGTGTTGCTGAAGTGCTCAGGGGGAGGGGCACTTGGCCTGTGCACCCCAAGAGTGTCAGTGTGGGTGACGGGGCTGGCACACCAGGCTTGAACAGGCCGTGGTGTCTGTGGGCACACGTGCTGTGACCATGGCAAGCCTCTGTGATGTCAGAGTGTGCATGTGGTGGTAAGTTGGGGTACACATGCTGTGACACCCCGAAGTGTGTTGTGCTGGTGTGACGTTTGTGTCCCAGGAGGCTTGAGGAGGTGTGGGGTTGTGGCCATGGGTGTGGTGCCGCATGGGCCTGGGGCAGTGTGTGACTGCGCAGGGGGAGCGGGGTGAAGGGTGGACACCGTGGTGTTTGTGTTGTGTGGCTGTGTATCTAGCGTATTGTGTGTGCGCAGTGAGTGGTGTGTGGCGTGTTGTACGAACAGCAGCACTCAAAGGTGGGGTGGTGTGTATGTGTGTGTGCGTGTATGTGTGTGTGCGTGTATGTGGGGACACAGCTATAGGAGACAAGTTCACACGGGGCCAGGCAGGGAAGGGGTGTGGAAAACAGGCTCCTGGGAGCCGATGAGAACGTGCCAGTCTGGCAGGGCCCGCTGGGCCACCCTCCTTTCAGATGCCCTGGCAGGAATCTGGCCTGCCAAGGCCAGCGCCTCCCCCTTCCCCAGCACAGACAGCAGCCCTGAATGAAGCAACAACCAGCCCCAGCCCCGGGATGGGCCTGGCAGCCCCGATTGGGCAATGCCAGGCTGGGGCTGCCCCCGAAACTCTAATGTGCCTCCCAAAAGGACCAATGCACAAAGGAGGCCCAAAGAGAAGGGACGTATTGTGCCCCCAGACCCCAGGGGCCCTCCACCTCAGACAGCAGGACTAGACTCACCAGCTGGAGGATATCCTCATCCTTGGGCATGATGGAGAGCTCCAGAGTATCATCACTACAGAGACAGGGTAGGGGGTCAGGCCAGGCGGAGGCAACAGGGTCTGGGAGAACAGGGATCCTGGTTGCCATGACACCCCCCCACCCCCTCGGGTGGTGGGGTCAAGGCGGTGGGGTCAAGGCGGTGGGATGCAGGGCCTCCTGCAGCGGGCTGGGAGCTATTACAGGAGAAGGGAGGCAGGGGGCGCTCACCTATTCTGGATCAGAGCTATGACCTGGGAGTAGGTCTTCCCAATGACGCTTTCCCCGTTCACCTTCACCAGCCGGTCTCCTGGAAAAGAGGGGCAGGGTCGCAGTGTGAGCAGGCCAAGGGGGCGGCCTGGATCTGAGAATCCCATCCTGACTGGAGGGTAGGGAGAAGAGACCCAGGCAAGTATAAGAAACCGGGAAATCCAGGCAGCTCACCTGTGCGCAGGCCCGCTCTGTGGGCAGGGCCGTCATCCTTCACATTCTTGACAAAGATGGTATCCATGGGCTCCAGGCGGTGGTGCCGGGGGGAGGGTCCTGGTGGGCATCAGCCAGGTTAGCTGGGGAGGGGAGCTGCTGAAGGTCACACCCATGCGCAGCTACACACACAGGGGACATACACTCAGAAGGATCACACCCACACGGACACAGATGTGGACCTGTACGTTCACAGAGATGGGGATGCACGGGTGGGTGGTGGGGGGAGACCAGAGGACACACCCCTGGGAGAACAAAAACCCACATGGAGGAAAACCTAAACAGACACACAGGGTCACTCCTTAAATGCCCCTCGCGCCCCAGCACTGTGCCAGAAAGCAGACTAATAAGGACAGGCAGATGGACAGAGGGATGTGGGCCTTGCCCTCCTGGAGCTCCCTGGCCAGCGGGGGCAGAACGTCCACACCCACAGACCCATGAACAGCCCTGCAGCTCAGATACGCAATGCCCACACCTCCCTCGTACCCCTTCCCCAGGGCAGCGCTCTAAGCAGAGCCCTCCAGCTCCCGAGATGGACGCTCACCCTCTCTGGACAACACATTACACCCAGCAATTATCCTCTGCTGCTGTCTCCATCAGAGGAATAGGTCTATTCTAGGTCAGCTGGCTCTTGCCCTCATCCCTACGGGCCTCCGCGATGGGGACTCAAGGAGACTTTGTCACCATGGCTGCCCCACAGAAGCCCCAGTGGCAGAGAAAGAAGGATGCCCGTCTTGAATACCTTGTGTGGCGGAATGGGGCCCTTGGGGCTAGCAAGGGTGACAGCCAGGGGAGTCAGGCCCTCATCGGAAAAGATAAAGACCTTAGGGGTCCCCTTACACCCAACAGAAGCCCAGTATCTTTACCCCTGAGGACAGCCATTGGTCAGCTTCACGTACCGCCAGCCCCCTGGCTCTGCAGCCCTTGTCTGTGCCTCATTCTAGCCTGGGAGTAACTCCCAGGGGCCAGGGGTCAGGGGCCAGGTCTTAGAAAGCCACTGGCTCCCCAGAGCACCCCCAACTCCCAGTGTGGAATGCAGGCCCAGAGGGAGAGAAATTGAGAAAAGAAAAGAAGGATCCAGAGAGAGAGAGAGAGAGAGAGAAGATATCCAGAGTGGACATAGGGAAAAGCAAAGACTGGAACAACAGTTGGGGGGGGTACAGGTGGACAGCAAAATTCTGGCTGACTTTGGGTAGAGGGGGAGAAACAGAAGCTGGAGGACAGGCCCCAGCCCCAGCCCTAGGACCTGCCCCCACCACTCCTTACCTCCTCCTCCTCCTCGTCCTCCATTCTCTTCCTCCTGCAGGGGACAGAGAGGTAGGTGTGGGCCCTCCATCCAGCCCTCAGCAGCTCCGCCTGGGCGGGACCCTCGAACTCCCCCACCCGCAGCCTCCCTCTTATCTTCCCGCAACTAGCCCAGCACCCCCCGGAGGGGGGGTGTCAGTGGGGGCATCAAGTCCCAGGGAATGTTCCCCAGTAACACGAACCCTCTCTCGTGACTGCTGATCCCACAGCCTTGTACCTCGGCCATCTGAAAGCCCCCAATCCAATGGGGGACCCATGACCCCTACCCCTGGGGAGCTCAAAGCCCAATGGAGGCAGTTCCAAACAGGCTAACCCACAGAGAGGATCCAGGCCCACACAGATAAGCAGGGAGGACAAGTGCAAACAGTGGCTATCAGCTCTTAGAGAATGGAAGGGAAGGCCTGATTAGCACCCCTCTGGGGGAAGGGATTTTAAGGCAAGTCTGAGGAGGGAGGGGAGAGCGCATTGTGGGGAGCGGAGGAGCGCCTTTGTGGGACTGGATCAGCTGAGCCGAGGGAGGAAGAAAGTGACACCAGCAAGTGCCAGAAGTCAGACGAAAGCTTTCGGGGTTGAAAGGACAGAAAGAGGGAGCAAGTGAAGGTTCCTGGGTGGGAGAGAGTGGATGTGAAATACCAGTTAGGAAAGAGGATTCTAGCATCTAGCGGGGCTAAGAAATGGAGTCCAGGAGACCCATGAGGGAGGCCCCTGGGATCAGCCTAGTAGTGAGAAGGAGAGAATGGATTTGGGGAGGAAACAGAAATGAGGGAGGAGAGAAGGTCAGGAGACAGGACAGGGCCACCGGATGGCACACTAGAGCTGGATGAGATGTTGGGCGTCATGGGATCTACCACTTTCCACAGACCATCCATCCATCCACGCAGATGACAGGGCATGAGTTGTCCAGGGTCACTCAGAGGCAGTAGCAGAAGTAGGGCTGAAACCCAGGACTCTCCGGCACCCCAGCTGGGACAGAAAGGTGACTGGGCCCTGCCCCTCCCCACATGAAGCGTGCCTGCCTGCTGATGTGAGCTGACAGCACAGTGAGCTGGTGGCAGGGGCAGACAGATGCATTTAGACCGCTGAGCTCCCCGAGGGCTCCTAGCCCTGGGCAGATCTGGAAATTGGATGGAGCCTGTCCCTAGCTAGCCCTGCCTGTGGTCTTCCAGCACCCCACATGCGCGAGGTCTCTCTGACACAGGCCTACCACCCAGCCTCGACCACTCAGGCTGTGTCTGTCCCACTCACCCCTCAGCTGGGTCTCCCAAGAGAAGGTGGCAGAGGGACATTCTAGAGAAGAAGGAAAGCAAAGACTGGAGGTCCCAGGGACCTAGGAGGCTGGGGCCCTTGGGCATCAAGGAGGGCCTGTGCCCCTCCCTCTTATATACCATCACCTGCGGCTTACACTCTTAAGCACGGCTGCAGCCAATGGGAATCCTTTAGGCAGGGGCTTCCAGATTCACACACGGATGAGGGCGCACGGGGCCGTGTACACGAGATGCATATTTACAGATATCCGTAGATACAGACAGACAAACACACATACTCATGACCAATAGATGCGCACCCGGCTGTACACACGGAGTCAAGCAAGTTCATAGACACAGGCAAGGCCCTGGCTCTCTGGCAGGTGGGACTGAGCTCCCCAAGGGACAGCCCCCAACAGCTGGTCCCAGCCCGGAGGGAAGAGGAGAATAGGGTTCACTGACTCCAAAATAAATCTGTTTCCTCCCCTGCTGGGAGACAGGTGGGAGAGGGAGCAGGGCCCTCCAGGGGAGCCCTGGTTCCTGCCTGGGGCCCCCTCGCCTGCCTCCCCTGAGCGCCTGCTTCCCAGGCAGGGAGGCCCTCCACCGCTCAGCCCAAGCTGCAGCCCCAGTTCCTGGACTCAGAGAGCCTGACATTTAAGTGAGGGCCAGAAGGTCTTTTGGTGGTCAAGTGGGAGGAGAGATGGAGCCCGGAGGAGAGGGAGACCCTCTCAAGGTCCACAGTGAGGTAAAAGCTTTAGCGGGATTAGAATCCAGAGCACCCTCCATGAAGCCCGCTGCTCTCCAGAGCACAGAGCCCAGGCCAGAGCAGACGGGGACACTCCAGGAGTGCCAGAGGTGTGTGGAGACAAACTCCCCAAGAGCTTGGGCCAGGGAGGGGAACCACGAACCCAGCTTAGAAGCCAAAAAGAACACAGAGTCCCTGGATCTCCACCTTTCAGAGAAGATAGAAGGTTGTTCACCTTCCAAGGGCCAAGAGTCTGGCGGTGGGCATGAGCGTCCTGGCTCGCCCAGAACCATCCACCCACCCCTTCTCCTGGGAAGACTAAACCCAGAGCAGTTAGGGAGCTAGTCCACACTCACACAATGCAAATGACCCAGCCAGGGCTGTCCCTGCCTCTCTGGGAGCCTCCTTCCCTCCAGGCCACAGAAGATGAGCCATGGAGGGGGCGGGGCAAAGGGATCTCCCCTCCCCCCATTAAGGCTTCCTCAGGTGGGGCCAGGGCTGGCGGGACCAGGTGGGGGTACCTTCAGGCTGCAGTGCACCGCTGACTCCGGTGGGTACACGATGAAGTGGCGGAGGGTGAAGCCAAAGCCATCCTGGAGACTTTTGTGCAGCAGCAGTGTCCGTGGCCCCTGCCAGGGGAGGGGGCGCCCCGGGGAGCACCCATCTCTGGGGCCCAGAGGCAGCTGTGGGAGCACAGGGAGACAGGGTTGAGTGGCCATGTGGCCCATGCCCCTGAGTCTGCACGCTGCCTCCCGCAGCCAGGAGGAGAGATGGGGGACAGCTGGTGGGGGGGGCGTGGGCCCTGGGGGGTTCCAGGCCCCCTCCCCTGCTCCCCACCTCCCCCTCCTCCTTACTCCCTTCCCACCCTCCGCAGCCCAAAGCTGCTTCTTTCTTTCTCTCCCCTCCATCCCCACAGGTCACCTTTGCCTCCAGGCAAACAAGTCTCCCCAGCCAACCACATTCTCATTCAGGTCAGTTTGGCAAATGTTTACTGAGCACCTACTATGCTCCAGGAACTGCACATACAGACTGCTTGCTGGGGAAGTGCCTGCTGCCGTCCACGCTCACTGCTGCCTGCTGCACCATCACTCACACACAGACACACACTGACATACACACACACACACACACACACACACACACGTCAGCATGCACTCCTGCAGTGAGAACAGCACACACCCAGAAAAGCACACTCTTGTGCAAAGGTGCACAAGGACGGACACACAGAAGAGCAAACACACACACACGCTTACATTAGATAGACATGTGCACACCCAGTCGCACACAATCAGGGTCTTGCACAGCACATACATACAAACACAGGCCCCGGGCATATGCTGCAGACACACAGACACGCACGTGCCGACAGACGGGAGCGCAAACATGCATCCTTCAGGAGCAGCAGCAACAGCAGGTGGGGGACTAGAGCTACAAGGGAGCAGCCCAGACCCCAGACAACCAAAGGGACTTCCTGAGGCTCTGGAGCCCAGCCAGAGGCCTGGCTATTCGTGGGGATCCAAGAGGGGAACCGGATGGGGGGGGGTTGGGGAGGCCCTCCACTGCCCTCTGGCTGACCAGATGCAATCCTTGGGATTCCCCAAGATGACCTGGCAGAGGGTGTCTGAAGACCAGGCACACAGGTCTGCTTCTGGAGCAGGAGGGACAACAACACAGACACCCCCTGAGAGAGGGCTCTCTCTTCAGATTCCTTGCTCAGACGCAGAGAGGGAAGGTGGGTGACAGGAAGGTGTCAGACAGACGTGTGACCAGGGCGGTGGACGGCAAGTTGGAGAAGACGGTGAAAAGCCAGGATGCCTCCCTTGGGGCTTTTAACCCCCAACTGCAGGCATCCTAACCTATCTGAGGACCCTCATCCAAACCTCAGAGGGCAAGAAACCCTTTACCCCCACCCTCAACAGTCCTCAACCCCCAACTCCTCCCAGCACCAGCACCAGGTAGGAGTCCTCCGGGGAACAAAGGCAACTGGGAGGAGAGGGAAAAAGTCAGTGGGCTTAGTGGGTGAGAACTCCCCTCCCCCGCCTCCCAGTAAGTCCCTTTCTCTACCCCCCACCCCAGTCTAACAGCTAGAGAAAGTTCAAATTTGCCACTCCAATGAACGGATACTAAGACACTCGTTCATGTATCCCTGCCCCGGCCTGTTCACACTTCTGGTGGAAAACAGACCTGGGCCCAGCCCTTTTGCTAGGGATTTCTTTTTTCCTTCCTTCCTTTCTTTCCTTCTTTCTTTTTTTCTTTCAGAGTTTGTTCGTTTGAGAGAGAGCGTATGAGAATGGGGAATGGGAGACAGAGAACCAGGCTCTCTCTCTCCATGTGGGGCTCGATCCCAAGACTCTGGGATCACAACCAGAGCGGAAGGCAGACGCTTAACCGACTGAGCCACTCAGGCGTCCTCACTAGGGACTTCTGTGCGGGGTGGAAAGTGGGACCGCAGTTACACAGACTTGGGAGAGCGGGTGGATTGTCAGGTCTCAGACGATGAAAGAAAAACATGACAGAGGGGGGAGGCTTGCTTCATGTAGTCCCAGCAAACATGGCCAGGTGGAAGGTACAGGGGCCTGAGCGAGGCTCCAGGCCAGGGCAATCATTCCAATCATATCCATTTAGAAAGCTCGTCAGATGAGGTTGTGAGCCCTCATTCCCCTGAGAGGTCCAAGCAATAGAACTCCCCAGTCCCGGCGGTGCTCCCCAGTCCGGGCAGCCATGGCATTCCATGGATTCCGGCATGGGGCAGGAGGCCTAGAGATGGACCCTTGGCTCCTTCCACCTGTAGCTAGAGCCCCCCCGCAAGTTCCACCGAGCCCCACACCCCCCATGGGGCTGTCTGAAGAGTCCAGAAGAGAAAATTCTCTGGGAATTCTGCTTAGGTCAGAAATCCCCAGGATTTTCTATCTCTGCTGATGTGGCAAGGAACTGATGGGGGAGAGAAGAGGGTCTGGGGATCTTCCCTGCCTGCTCCTACCGAAGCCCCTGCTCCTCCCCAGTGTTAGCTGCCTCCCCTGCACACCTCTCCCCCCCAGGCTCAGAGATGAGGCTCTTTGCAGGGCCCATTGTTTTGCCGGTGTCCTGGATTATGGTTTAAGCCACCAGCTGCCCCAGTGACGAGAAGTGGCTGGGACAGGTCCCCACACGCCCCCCCCCCCCCCCCCAGCACACATCCAGCCCTGAGCAGCCAGTGGCCTGGGGGTGCCCCTCTCTGGGGGCCTGGCTGTAACCCAGGGCAAGGGGCAGGCCTTCTCCTCTCAGGTCCCTTCTTGGCCCAAGCCCCACGGGCACCCCCTCCCTTGTCTCTGCCTCTCCCTTTCCTCTTTTCCTTCCTCCCAGTCTCCCTTCCCCCATCCCTTCCACCCTGAGAATGTCCATGTGGGAATCCCCCCGCCCCCTGCCGTCTAAGGCACTACACCCCTGCCTGAAGAGCACACAACCCCCATCAACAGCTAGATCTGGTGGTGCCCCTGTGGGAAGTTCTTCCTTGGATTTAACCTCAATCCTTCATGCTATGATGCACACATTTCCTCTCCTCCCCTCTGACCTGGGACAACACGGGGTCTGGCTCTCGTCTTGACAGGGAGTGAGGGGGTAGACACAGGAACAGAGAAGGAGTCAGCATTGGGAATAGAAAAGCAACTAGATGGGGAAGGGGTTCAGCTCACACACATCCCTTCTTCTGTCTCTCTGGGGGAGGCACAGAGACAAGGGGACGTGGAGAGAGAGAGACTCGGGGGGACACGGGGACATCACTGGTTACCACTCTCCTGGTCCAGATAGAGACATCCAGAAATGCCAGCTGATGGTGGGAAGAGGGAAGATGGCCCCAGGGCCACAAGTGAGACAGAGAACACGTGGTAGGTTAGCAACACCAGGAACCAGAACCCAGGAGTCCTGCTCCTCCCCGCTAGTAGCATAAAGAGGTCATTGCGGGAGCACAGCCTTCATGCTGGGCACGATGCCCACTGTGACTCACGCCCTACCAGCCTGGTCGATCCCGGACAGCAGATACACTGTCCCCACCCCCTATCTCCATGCCTGTCAGTCCTCTCCCTGAGATCACTCATTACTCCTCTGCCCACTAGGAAGCCCTCCTGTGCCCTGTGCCCACTTGCCCTAACAGGGAGATGGCCAAACGATGCCCTCCACTCCACTTACTAACACCCTTGCCTGCCTGACTCAGGATTCCTGCCCAGCAAACTCCTCAGGACTCTGTGCCCCAGCATCTCTTCCAACAACCCTGGTCCCTTCCATACTTTCACTGCGTGTAAACCCAGAGGCTTGAGCCACTGGAGGCTGCCCCCCAGACTGGGAGGTCCACATCCAGCAACCCCAGAGAAGTTCCCAGCCACAACCTGCCACCCTAGCCCACATCTCTCCAGCTCCTCACTCCCTCCCCACTCCGGGGCCTCCGTCCCAGAATGCAGGTCGCACTCAGCTCAAAGAGCCCAAGGAGCTGGTGGCCCGACTGCACCCCCCACCCACCCGGACGAGGCCCCAGTCCAGCTCTCCGCCCCCCTCGTCCCGCAGCCCCGTGGCGCTCACCCTGGCACTGCGCGGCCCCTGTGCGCGGAGATCGCTGTGGGTGAGGCAGGGCAGCCAGAGACAGCGCGGCTCCGGGGCGCTGCAGTCCACGCCGACGGCTCGCTCCCAGCGCCAGCCCCGGGCCCCCGCCCGCTCCACGCGCCACACGGCGCTGCCCACGAGCGCGGCAGCCGGCGGTGGCCCCAGGGCCCGGCCGCCGCCCCGGCCACACGGCGCCGCGGGCCGGGCTTCCGGAGCGGGGCGCGCAGCGCAGGGGACCCTGAAGGCTCCACGGCGCCCAGCCGGCGGCGTCCTCGGCACCCCGGGTGGCAGGCGGGCCCCGGGGGTCCCCGCCCGCCCCCCGGAGCCGCGGGTCCGGGACCCAGGGGCCCCGAGGGGATGGACGGCCCGCGCGGACGGCGGCAGGACGGCTGCACAGCTCCGCGCCTCCCGCGCCTCCCCGGCCGCAGAAGGCGCCTGAGCCCGGACACGCCGGCGAGTCGCGCCCGGCAGACGCCTCCCCCTCCGGGGCGGCCCCTGTGCGCGGCCGCCCCGATGCCACACACTCACACACACCCACACACTCGCGGGAAGCACTACACAGCGCCCCCGCGCAGCCGCACACCCCGGCCACGGGCACACACGTACACACACACCCTCACCCTCCCGCACGACAGAAGCTCACACGGTGCCCAGGCCCACACCTACGCAGAGTTGTACTCGACAGGACACCCGTGCATCCAACTTCACGTGCCCAAGAAACACCTTCACTCGGGCACACATGTACAAGCACACCTACCCACCCTGTACAGACCCCCCCCACACACACACCTATACAGCCCCTACTCTCCCATCCACACACATACTCACACTCACTCTCCCTCCATCTACAGACCCCACATAAACGCACTGTTCCCCTAACATATGTGTTGTGGGGGGACACCTTTCCATACATGCTTTGGACACCCTCCCACGCAAATATGCCCCCCACACCCCCTACACACACATTTGCAAACATACCCACTGTGTTTCTAAAAGCACGACAGACGCCTCCCCGCCCCCCCTACCCACCCACACACTAGCCACACACCCCAGGAGACCCCCAGGAAGGCAGCTAGATAACATGCACACATCGCCCAGAGACACACATTCCATGCATAGGTGCTGTACCCCACCGTTCACACACACACACACACACACACACACACACACACACACACACTGCCCAGCACTGAGAGCAGACCGACTCTCCTAACACCCCACACCAGACTTAGGATAGCCCCTAAAGCTGCGGGTGGGGTCCCTACCACTGCTGGTAGGGGATTGCGAGCAACCCTCTTCCCCAGGACCCCCTGCCCATTAGTTCCACCCAGAGGGGCCACGTCCAGGCTGACAATGGGCGCCGAGCTCGCCAACCCCCCACCCCAGCTTGTGAGTCAGACAGGAAGCCCATGTTGATGGCAGACCCTGCTTGCCTCCCCTTCCTGGCTCTCTCTCCCCAGGCCCCTTCCCGGGTGGGGCCAGCAGAGGCCTTGGCTAGTAGGTGCATATTTGCCACCATGGCTGCCTTATTGGATGGTTCCCAGGGTGCTTTTTACCATAGCCACTCACTGTGGCCCAGGCCCAGGGCTATGACCCCATATTCCGGGAAAGCGATGGAGGCCCAAGAGCGCTTAGCTTGTTATGGCAAGCGAGGAACTCCAAGCCCAGGGCCCCTCACTCCAACTTTGGATCTTACACCTAAATTCTAGCCGGCAGCCAGGGAAGGGCAGTGGCGGTAGGGGAGCACCTCCAGCCCAACCCTGCTCCCTTATCTAGGAGTTCTGGGAGGAAGAGCCATAGGGCTGGGCCCTTGAGTGGCAACCACCAAAGGGAGGGCCCTGCAGAAGGGGTACCTCCCCCTGCCTGTCCCCACCCAACACCTGTGTCCTCTGCTGGACAGCCACGGTGGTGGATCACGGTGGTTGGGGTGGGAGGCGGTAGGGGAGGGAGATGGAGGGGCAGGAGAGGAATGTGGCCAGCCCCAGACCTAGGGAGGCAAACTAGAGGACTACTGGGCTGGGCAGGAGCGAGGGAGGGAGGAGGAAGGGAGGAGGAAGGGTGAGGGTGAGGCAGGCGAGTGGGGGCCAGGGAGCGGGTTTTGTTCTCCTGTTTCCTGTTTGCCGCTTGCTGGGCCCCCTGTGCAGGAGCTGGACCCCCACCCCCACCCTGGCGGAAGCCGGACGGGAAGAGCAAGGCTGCCACGGGCGCTGAGTCAGGAGAGCTTAGGGGCAGAGTGGGAAAGAACCGCAGTCAGGGGGGGAGCATTGACCTGGCATCTCCATTAGCAGCCTCCCCCCCCCCCCCCATCACTGGAAAACCAAGGATACTGGGTCAGGGTCACTCCTGCCCTTGTCAGTCCTGTGCCTCCCTGTCTGCTCCCCCACCAAGGTCAGGCCTTCAGAGACCAGCTGGGAGCCCCTCCACACGCAGTCCTTAGCCCTGTCACACACTGTGGCCCCTACAGAGGGCAAGAGCCTCAGGGATGTCCTCCTTCAGAGTCCGGCCTGCTCTCCCAGTAAGCAGCCAGTAGGTCCTTCCAGCTGCCTGGCTTCCTCTCTTCTTGCCGCAAGCCCAGTCTCTGATTCTGAGGAAATGGGGTTACTCTCCCCCCTCATGCCCCACGGAGCCTCTCATGGCCAACAGGTGCTGCTGTGGGTCTATCAGGAATCCACTTCCCTCGAAACTGCTGAGGTTTCTGAGGGCTACAGGGAGGGGCGAGGCAGAGAAGCAGCACGGGGTTCCTGTGTTCAGAGACCTAGGAGATGATAAACCATATATGATGTCCACTTCCTGCCCTCTAACCTGGCTGGGCAGCAAGAGGGTCCCCGTCTCTTCCAACCCAAACGTGCCCTTTCCCTACCCTGCCCCCTCTGCCCAGCTGCCTCCACAGGGGTGTCATGAAGGGAGAGCACACAGTAGGGCCTGGAAGGTTGTACAGAGTTTGAATAGATGATTCTACAGGTCTGGGGAGCCTCTCAGCCCCCTCCCCCATTTCCTCTGGGAAAGGAATGTGGGGTGGGTCCCAGAGGGGGGGGGGATGGGGCCCAGGGCTGGGAAATACCAGGCGGTGCTGAGATTCTATTCCAAGCCTTCCTGCCTGGTGTGAGTCCTCCTCCCCTGCACCCTCCCCAGCTTCCTCCCCCCAAATCAGGAATTACCCCGCTGAGCAGTCCCTCCCATCATCCTCTAGTTTGACCAGCTTGCAAAATCCATTCAACTTCATCTTGCTGAGGGTCCCTGGGATAGAGCTCTCGGGGGCTGCGCCTCCAAGGGGAGGGCGTCCAGTCTTCTCTCCAAAATGAGATCATCATTCTTTACTGTTTGAAGGCACTTTCACTGGATTTCATGCAGCCTTTACCCTAAGTTGGCTATTCAGGGATTGTGTTCCACCATTCGTCAGATGCAGAAACTGAGGCTCGAAGAGGGCAAGTGCCTGACTCAAGATGTCACTTTTACTAAGCTGAACCCCGATCCCAGACTAACTCAGATCTCTTTCTATTCCCCCTCTTGTTTATCCATTCGACAACCATGTCTTGAGTGCCTGCTGTGGGCCAAGAGCCTGGCCAAGGGCTGGGACACCTTGGAGAATAAGTACACACCTTGATCTCAGGGTGCTCATAGTTCTACTAGCATCCCAGCCCCTGAAACCTTTAGGAGCCCCCAAGTTCCAATCCGGGCCTGAGCCCGTTGTCATCATCCCCACCAAGGGAGACCCCCACATACCAAGGGAGTCCCTGTGTCAGAGCTGCATCTCTCTATGAGGGGGCGGTTTGCTTGAGGGCAAGGTCAGGGGCCTTCCGGGTTAGACCATCAAGAAGAGGATGGCCTGGGCTACAGAAGAAGACTGTAGGGCCAGCCTGACAAGCAGGAACTGGGAAAGAGGAGAGCATTCTGGGGCCCAAGGGTCAAGGCATGTAAGAAGAGGAGAAACAGGGGCGCCTGTGTGGTTCAGTTGGTTAGGTGTCTGACTCTTGATCTCAGCTCGGGTCTTGATCTCAAGGTCGTAGGTTGTAGATTTGTTAGGCTTCACATTGGGTGTTAAAAAAAAAAAAGAAAAGAAAAGAGAGAGAAGCATAGCACTAAAGGCCTGTGGTTCAGGAAGTGAGAGAGAGGAGCTCAGGGTCACTTTGCCTACTTTTCTTTCTCTTTTTCTTTCTTGCCTAATTAGTGCCTCCTCTCAGATGTAGATCCCCAAAACATGACAAACAGTGCCCCTACCTGGAGAGAATCTCCCCCATTTATGACTCTCTGACAGGTCCCATATATTCACCTCTATAACCACCCCACGATCTCATACACAGACAGAGCAAATCCACCGCCAGTCCCCGTCCATCCCAGGCATGCCGGCAATGTGATACCCAAGGCATGCCAGCCCAGCCCACGCCTGGGCCTCTGACCCCTGCCCCAGTCTCCCTGCTCAAGAGTGGCCCCCCCCCCCCTCCCCGTCCTCCTCCACCCCTTTGCCCCATTCAGAGGCCTGGTTCCCAGCACTGCTTGTAAGCAGTCGTGGCATGCCTTAACAGGCCAAGCTGATGAGCCGGCCCAGCAAGCCTGCGTCTTCAGCAAGCTCGGTGTGCCATAACCCTGCGTCACTGGGGGCCTGGGGACCTCCCTCAGTCCAGCCTATGGAGCAGAGGGTGGTCCAAAGGGTCTCTCCAGACCTCATGCTCTCCCCATCCAGAGCCAGGCTTGCCCTGAGTTGGGGTATTTGCTATACGCTCCTCTCCTACCCTCAAACTGGGCCAGAGCCGAGGAAGGCTGGAGGAGGAAAGGGAGAAGGAAGCACTTGCCCTCCCAGGAGTCCCACTGCCATCTCAAGGAGAGATGGACACGACCTCAGCAACCAGAATCCCCAGTTATTCCAGAGGCTCAGGGGCCAGCATACGGGCTCTGGAGACTTCTGGAGTCCTTGACCTCTAGGTCTGAGTTGGATCTCTACCGCTCCCTGGCTATGAGACCTTGGGCAAGTTATTTCACTTCTTTGAGCCTCTGATCCTCACCCGTAAAATGGGAATGACACTCCTTGCCAACCTCATAGGTTGTTGGGAAAACAAAGTAATTTAAAGAAAGTCCTTAGCACAGGTCCTAAGCACATAGTAGGGGTTCAAGAAATGCAAGCTGGTTTGGGCTGGTTTTTTTTTTTCTTTATTGAGGTATAATTGAGACACATATTAGTTTCAGGGGTGCAAACTAATGATTCACTATTTGTATATATTGCGAAATGATCACCACATTAAGTCTACTTAACACCTATCACCGCACATCGTAATAAAAGTTTCTTTCTTGTGATAAGAACTTTTAAGATCTTGGGGCGCCTGGGTGAATCAGTTGGTTAAGAACTTTTAAGATCTTACTCTCTTAGCAACTTTCAAATATGCAATTCCGCATTATTAACTAGAATCATCATGCCCTATATTATATCCCTGTGACTTATTTATTTTATAACTGGAAGTTTGTACTTTTTATTAAATAACAATTTATTTATTAAGATTTTTATTTATTTATTTGACAGACAGAGATCACAAGTAGACAGAGAGGCAGGCAGAGAGAGAGAGGAGGAAGCAGGCTCCCTGCTGAGCAGAGAGCCTGATGTGGGGCTCGATCCCAAGGACCCTGGGATCATGACCTGAGCCGAAGGCAGACACTTAACTGACTGAGCCACCCTGGCACCCCAAATTTGTACCTTTGGACACCCTTCACCCATTTTGCCCACCCCAAGCCCCTGCCTCTAGTAACCAATATCTGTTCTCTGTATCTTTGAGCTCAGTTTTTGTTGTTGTTTTTGTTTTAGACTCCACATATAAGTGAGACCAGGCAATATGTGTCTCTGTTTAACTTGCTTCACTTAGCATAATGCCCTCCAAGGCAATGCAAACTGTTTTGATTGTCTTTTGGATATTCACACTCTCTCCCATCCAGCCACACTCACAGTCAGACAGGCCGACAACCCAACCAAGTGTACGCACGGGCCCAGCAACATGGGCAGACACTCAGGGAGGTCTGCACAGACCCGGGTGAACCCCTTCACCTGGGCTTCATCTCCCCCTCCCACTGCCAGCCCCTTACAGGCTTCCACATGCCCCAGCGCCCCCCAGGCAGGGAGGCATCAGCAGAAGGCCCCAATGCCATAGCAGAACTTTGGCCCTTTGGGAGTGGGGAAGGAGGCAACGTGAGACCCCGGCAGGCAAGGGACACAGCCAAGGTGCCAGGCTGGCAGAGCCTCCACCCAGCAGGAGAGCCAGTCCCCTCCTCAGGGACAGCAGAGAGAGGGGAGACTAAAGAGCATCTTTCCTTCTGGTGGGAAATGAGCACTTGCAGAAAAGGGTGAGTCTGGAACCAGCCACAAAGTAAACAGGAGGGCCATTGCCCGGGCAACCACAGGCTGGAGTGGGACAGGGCCCACCGCAAGCCCTCTCCACCCCCTGATTTATTCCACTCAGCGGCCCTTGACTGTCTCAGTGCTCACCCTCCATGTATCCATTCTGGTGTCTGGGCCCACGTGGGACTCCCCAGAGGGAAGAAGCTACGCCTCCTCCATCAGACTGGGAGCTCCCTGAGAACAGACAGGGTTTCATTGTTATGTTTCGTGTTTTCATCCCATTATCTGTCCAGGGTCTCCCAGAGGTCACAGCCTGGGTCTTTCCCCTCAGATTGGAGGCTGCTCAAGGGTATGTCCCATGTCTCTCTTATTAGCCTGAGAGCTTCCTAAGGACAACTTTTCAGAAGTGGATTTGTACTACTAGAATGCTTCGTACACCGCAGGCTCTCAAAAATGAGTTGTTCCTGGGGAGGATGTGGAGAAATTGGAACCTGCATATGCTTTGCTGGTGGAATGCAAAATGGTGCCATTGCTGTGGAAAAACAGTATGGCTTGGTCCTCCTAAAATTACACAGAATTACCATAGACGTAGCAATTCTGGCTATGTCTCCTAAAGGAGTGGCAATGGGGACTCAAAGCAGTATGCGTACACCCACATCCGTGGCGGCAAGATTTGCAACAGCCAAAAGGTGGAAACAATCCAAACACCCACTGGTGCGTGAACGGGTAAACAGGACGCGGTAAATCCATACGAGACAATTTATTTGGTCTTAAAAAGGAAGGAAATCACAACATGGATGAACCTGGAAGACGTTACGCTTAGTGAAATAAGGTGGGAACAGAAGGACAGACGTTACATGATTCTGCTTAGACGAGCTACCTGGATGCCAGGAGGCAGAAGACAGAACGGTGGCTGCCAAAGGAAAGGGGGAAGTCAGGGACTGTTTAATGGGCACAGAGCTTCGGTTTCGGAAGATGGCAAAGTCCGAGAGATGGACGGCAGTGAGGGGGAGGGTTGTGCAACAGGAATGTGCTTCATGCCCCTGAACTGTCCACTGGAAATGGTCAATTGCATAGTACATGTGTTTTACCACAGAAAGGATGAAGTCCTATTGAAACTCCCATCTGAAGGACGTTGTTGAAAGAAGGTGGGACAAATGAACAGGTCTCCCCCGGGGGCCTAAGAGCAGGCCCTGCCCACAGAGTTTGCCCAGGATAGCTGGACAACCTCCTGTCTGGACAACCTTGCCCTCCCACCCCTCTCCGTTATGCCTTCTCCGAGTCCCTATTGTCACCTTTGGGGCCCTAGTAGCCTGAATAGGAGCTCTCAGGGTGCCAGGGGAGTCTGACCCTTGCACCCAGTAAGTCCTTGGCATGGATGGACCCATGGATACCCCAACTCTCGGGATGTCACATCATCCTAAGGCGTCACAACTTTGGAAGAGTTTCCCTAGCAAAAGCCGCCGGACTGTGGGGTTCCCGCCCCTTGAGGCCTCCCCACCTCAGCACACACGTCTGTTCCCAACTTACACAGCACCTGTAACACACACACACACACACACACACACACACACACAAACACGTGTGCGCAAGGGCGTAACGCGGAGGCAAGTCCCTATTCTCAAATGCTTTCTCATGCAAACACTCCAAGAAAAACATCCCTACCCACTGAAGGGTGCGCGTTCTTGTCCGAGATGCAGGCGGGTCCCATGTGCAGCAGAGCCCCCTGCTGGCCCAGGTCCGGCATGCTTTTCTTCCTTCACAGCTCCGAGTGGGCGGGGTGCCTTCATCCCTCCACCCACCCCTCCCCACTGCCTTCTCCAAGCCCCTCAGCCCGCTACCACGCCCCAGGATCACCCCTCCCCATCTCATACAGAAGAGCAGGGTTCCCTGCAGAAGGACGGAGTGACCGCGAGACCTTAAGGAGGGTTTCCTTTGGTCAAGGGGTACTGGAGAGAGGCCAGAGCCCCTTTGCAGTCTAGGTCATATTCAGGGCAGGCAGTCATTCCTGAAGGCAGAAGAATACTTGCAAAGACTCTGCTCCAAAATGCTATCCGTTCTGCTCCTCCACACTGGACCACACTGGAGGAGAGCTCTGGGACTGACTCTCCCTGTGGCCCCACACAATCCTCTCCGGAAACTTTTCCCGTTGTCTGAGCACCTGGGCAGAGACAACAGGTGCACCCACTGGTTTCTTTCAGGGGAGAGCTCGTCCTACTCAAGCTGAGACCACATCCCCTCCCAGGGCAGGTCTCGGCAAATTCCGAAAGTCTCCCCCAGGGTACTTGGGGCTCCCTGGCAGGGAGAGGCTCTCAGCCCCACCCCTGAAACCACCCACCCCCTCCCCCCAGGCCCTGCCTAACCTGTCCAGGTCATCCCTTCACCCAGCCTTTGAGCTGAACCTCTCCCTAATCCAGCCCAGGCTGCCTCAGAGGCAGCTGGAAGGGTGCAGGGGATGGTAGCTCTGCAGGGACAAACCACCTTGCTTGGCTCCTGTCTGCGAGGCAGCCATGATGGTTTTGGGGTTGGACTCTGCAGTCAGAAGACAGATGGCATCGCTTTGGTCCCCCAACCCCAGATCCTACCCCTCCGCTGCTTGCCTGGCCCTGAGTCTGGGACATGGTAAATGTCACAGCAGAAATTAAGATCGAACCCTTACTATATGCCAGGCACTCTATGCATGCCTTCCCTCATTGAACAGCAGAGCAGCCTCTTGGGACAAGTGTGACACACACCAACTTGCCACCCCAACCCCTCAGAGCCCCCGTCCTATCTGGTACTAGGTAGGGAATGATTGGAGCCAGGGCACTGAGCGATGGGAGACATGGGGTTAGTGAGAGAGAGATCACTATCCCAGCATGAAGGCTGCTATGAAGAGTACATCACACTTGCCACTGGTACTGGTCCTAGCCCTTTTCTGCCTCTAGGTCCCTCAGCCTTTCTTACTTCTTCAGGGATACCGGCCTGACAAAGTTACTGGGAAAGCATTCTGGGAATCAACAAATTGGAGGTTTTACGGCCTAGAAAGCCCCACATCCCACCCATCAGAGGACCCTGCTTCCCAAATGACTCCTTCAGCAGTTAACCATGTTCACCACTCTCTTCCAAGCTGCCACCATTCCTCTGGTCCAGACTCATTGTTTTAAAGTTGTGACCACCAGGCCCTGTGGGACAGGCCTCCAGGTTGCATGTACACTACACCCCCGCCCCCATATTCTGCTACCCTGGTCTACTTCCAATGCCTTTAGGTTCCAGCCTCAGGCCCTTTGCACATGCTCTTTCTGGAATGCTGTTCTCTCTTGCCCAGCTCCCTCCCTGCCTCACCAAACCACACCCTAATTAATTCCTATCCACCCTGTAGTTCTCAGCAAAAAAGTCATTTCCCCAGAGACACCTCCCCTGGACCCCAGACTGGGTCAGATTCCTGTATCACTCTTGAGTTAGTGTGTATATATTTATGACTGTGTGTGGCAATGTTTCTGAATGCGAAGGAATAAATGAGCCTCTCTTTAGAGAGAGTCCACATTGGCCAGAACACTGTCTCCAGGGGGAAACTATGTAGGGCAGAGGCTGCTTCAGATCTCTGGCCATCTTTTTGTACCCCACACCTTCCTCAGTGGGAATGGGATCCTGAAAGTGGGGGTACTAGAATAAGGGAGTAAGAGGTGGGGAAAAGAGGGAAGCTGCTCCAATCCTCTTTCGGTGTCCTCTGTCCCCCAAGCCCAGCTGGCCAGGCCCTTGTCCACCCAGGCAGGGCTGACCCTCCACATCCACAGATCCCTCTCCCCCACCCCTATCTTCTCTTAACCCAAGATCCCTTCTCCAGATCTCAGCTTGACTGTTTCTGAAAAACTTCCCCCGACCACAAGCTCAAGAACTTGCCAGGGTCCCGCGGGGTGGCAGCTCTGACTCAAGCCCAGGTCCGTCTGCGGGCAGAGCCCAGGCTCTTAGCCACCTCATTACACGCCTCATTACTACCAGTTTCTCCCTGGAGGCCAGGTCGAAAGACACGCCCACTCTCTGGGCCTCAGTTTCCTCCTGTGGGCTGGGCCACCTCTAGATTTCTGAAGACTGGCAGAGAGGTCGAAGGGGCAGGAGCGGGGGAAGAGGCCGGGAAAGGAGGGGGTGAGAAGGTAAGGACAGGGGAGCAGGGAGGGAGGAGCGCGGAGAGGCGGCAGCCTCAGGCCAGCCAGACGTAAGAAACGCCAAGTATGCGAACTACGCCAGCCGGAGCTATGAATAGTGCGGCCAGGCTGGCAGCCCAGGTCGGCCCAGCCCGCCCCGCAGCCCCCAGCCCCAGCCCCAGTCCGCCCACGCCAGCCCTGCATCAGGGGCCAGAAACACTGCGGGGGCCTGGGAGGCGCGCAGGGGAGTCGAAGCCCAGCTGCCGGGACGAAGGGGCGTGGTCATGCAAATAGCAATGCAAACAGAGCGCAGCACGCTTATCCGATTGGCTGGTCTCGGCAGGTCTGGGAACCAGCGCCGAAGCCCGGCCCCGGCTCACAACTGCTCCCACCCCGGCGGCTGGAGGTCTTTAGGGTCACCCCATGGCTGATATCCCACTGATGCCCTGACCCCAGTGGAGGCCTCTCACCTTCTTCCGTCAAGGCCCCGTAAGGCTCTGCCGCCGTAAGACACCGGCCCTCCCACCCCAGCGCCAGGCCAGTTCCGCCCCGTTGGAGCTCACCTGTCTGACAGATGGCTGGCACTTGGGAAATTACGAGGCCCTCAGGCCTGCCTCGGCACTCCCTCTGCTCATCAATGAGGGAGCACACTGGCCTCGGGGTAGGAGACTAGGTCCCTGGCCTAGCCCTGCCCCTTCTGTGTCCCCAAAGGAGTCAGCCAACCTCAGAGCTCAGCCCCCAGTCCCATTCTGGGACTACTGAGTAGGTGTCACCGAGGGTGAGGAGTCAAAGAGAACTCAGATCAGCTCCCAGCTCTGTGACCCCAGTCAAGTGGTTTCCCTCTCCAAGCCTCTGCCGTCTCAGTTGTCAATGGGGCCCCTGAGAGGACTTGTTGAGTGCTTGACACATCTGAATTGCTGAACAAATCTGAGCTCAGTAGTCCACAAAAACAATCCTGATACAATCCTGATTTTATGAAGAGACAGGCATGCAACAAAAAGGTTATAAAGCATAGTGTCTAAACCTTCCTAAACAGGGGCACCTGGGGGGCTCAGGCAGTTGGGTGTCTGCCTTCTGCTCGGGTTGTGGTCTCAGGGTCCTGGGATAGAGCCCTCTATGGGCTCTCTGCTCAGCAGGGAATTGGTGTCTCCCTCTCACTCCCCCTCTGTGCTCTCTCTCTCTCAAATAAATAAATAAAATCTTTAAAAATAAATAAATAAGCATTCCTAAATAGGATTCAGAGGAATCTGGGTTGGATTTTTTTTAATATTTTAAAAAATTTATTTATTTGACAGAGATCACAAGTAGGCAGAGAGGCAGGCAGAGTGGAAGTGGGGGGAAGCAGGCTCTCCGCTGAGCAGAGAACCTGATGTGGGGCTGGATCCCAGGACACTGAGATCATGACCTGAGCCGAAGGCAGTGGCTCAACCCACTGAACCGCCCAGGAGCCCCAGGAATCTGGGTTTGAACCCCCAACTTGTCCACCTCTTAGCTGTGTGTCCTTGGACTAGTTACTAACCTGAGATTTCTACAGTTATAAAACAGAAATAATCTATTCCTATGGGGTTGTGCAAAATTAGAGAGATAGTGTATGCAATATGCTTGGCACAGCAGTGTCTGGCACCAAAATGCTCGATAAATGTTAGTTGTGGGACCCCTGGGTGGCTCAGTAGGTTAAGTACCTGCCTTCAGCTCAGGTCATAATCCTGGCATCATGGGATGGAGCCCTGAGTTGGGCTCCCTGCTCAGTGAGGAGTCTGCTTCTCCCTCTCCCTCCTCCTGCTCATGCTCTCTCTCTCTAATAAACAAATAAAATCTTTAAAAAAATTAATGTTAGTTGTCACCAATATTCCTATTATTATGTTGTTGTTCTCACAATGCATACTAAGTGCTACGGGAATGTTTGCTCATCAGTCAGCACATCCAATCAGCAAGTCCTGGTCTAGAAGCTGCAGATAAAGCAGGGAGCAACACCCTCGTGAAGCTTAAGATCCACTGCCCAGAGGAGGAAGTTCCCATATATTTGAGGAAATGGGGTTAGGGTTGGGGGCTTACAAAGGAGAATATCTGAACTGGGCAATGAGGGATGAATAGGAGTTTAAAAAATAGAGACGGCAGGGAAGGGTTTATCAGAGAAGGGGAAGAGATGGTATGTCAAGTTTCTAGAAAGGGGAAGAGGGTGATAAGTCCTACTCCTACCCTGTCCTCTCCCCCTACCTTCAGTTTCAGCCCTCATCATCTCTCACTTGGTCTGCTGCCTCCACTGCCTGACACCCTTCCACGACTCCAAAGTATTTATGGCAGCAAGTCAAGCTCCTTCGTATGGCATGAGGGGTCTGCCATGATGGTGGCAGGGAGGGGTAGGATTTGCCATTCCTTGGCCTTGACAATCTCAACTCTACTCTCGATCTTGCACTCATTGATGCCAAAAGAGGCCAGGCTATTTCACACCTTGCCTTTACTCATGCTGGATCTTTCTGTCTGGAATACCACTCTCTCTCCTCCACAACCTGCACCCCCCAAGACATCCTATCAAGCCTTGGCAAGCCTCAGTGGAGCCTTCTTCCCTCAGAGCTGGAGCATCTTTAGAAGAGGCAGCGGGGTTTGCCCATATCTATCAACACCTCCTTGGATTTCAAGGCTCAGGAGGGGACCAGGGGAAGGGACCACCTTCCCAGAGTGGGATGGGTATCCTCCAGGCTTTTTCTTGTGGAGGAATGTAGCAGAGATCTCAAGCCGCAAGCCGGGCTTAGGATTCAGAAAGACGTAGATTTAAATGCAGATGCTAGGTGACCTTTGGTGAAGTTGTCTACCCCTCTCCGAGTCTCAGCTCTAGGCTCTGTAAATATACAACCTCCACACGATGGCCCTTGAAAACGATCAAAAGGAATTTCCTAAAAGAATCTTCCACCTAACGATAGGTTTGGAAACAGGAGATGAGAGAAAGGCGATTAATCTTATCACCAACTGGTTTTTTACAAACCCCTGTGGGAATTCTACCCTCCAACACTCTTTGCACCATGAAACCCTTCTTCCTAGCTTTATGACCACATTCACACTCAGATGATGTCGCAGTGAAGCCATTCCCTTGTGCCTGCTTCTGTCTGACTCCCCAGTTAGGCTAGGCCACGTTTATGTTAATAATTTGGGCGAGGGGCAGCAAAGAATGTTCTGGACTTGCAGACAGTATAGAAACAAACATAACGTGGTTATGAGATCTTCGTGAAACTTTTGGGTGGCAGGAAAAGCAGACAATGAACCAATGAAGGGCAGGGGCTGTGTCATATACTCATCTGGATCCCAAGACCCACAGAGAGAGCTGTGAACGCTGACCCTACATAGGAAATAGCCACCAGATGAAAGAAGATCAGTTTGCATTAAGATCTGGCCGCTGTCTGATTTTCCAATTCCTGGAGTCAGGTCCTTCTCCTGCCCCCACCCCCATGACATTAGGGAGCGGAGAGACACTCTATGTATAGGCCAAGCCTGGGAATATCTTCACTGTCCCAGGCCACACCCAGTCTCGAAGCTAACCCTTCAGCCAGCACGGTGGGGACCTAAGCATCTGGGAGGAAAAGGTCCCAGTGGGGAAGAAAGGGGGGCTGTTTTTTCTTCCCCACAGCAGTCTCAGTCTTGCTGCTTGGCCCCCATTTCCTGCCTCCCACTTCCCTCTTGCAGACACCCCTCCACCTCCTGGGCTCTAGGTTCAATCCAGCTGTCCCCTCACTCCTACCAGAAACTTCAGGCCAGAGGGAGGGCATGGTGCCAAGGATTCATTAGAGTTAATGAAGGCTCAGCTCTGCAGATGCCAGTGCAAGATACAGGAGAGTACCAGAACCGCCCACAGCCCCCCATCAGGGCCTGGGGTGCTCAGCTCCCTCCTCCCCCTCTCTTGGGGAGGAACCAGGGGCCACACCCTCAGAAGAGGAAAGGGAGATTTAGAAGAATCTTCTCGAGTATAGAGAGTGCCATGATGCCCAGAGGTCAGGGCGTGGGGCCATGAACGAGAAAAGAGCCTCAGGGTGGGGTAGGGCTCTCACCTTGGGCTGTCTTGTGCCACTGTCCACTGCTCAGCCCCCAAAATTTCACCAACAGCCTCCTTTCATGGAATCATAGCAGAGTCGAGCTGAAGAGACTCTGGGAACTTCTCCACTACCCTGGGATCACATACAACTCAGCTGCCTGAGCCCTGTCCCCACCTGGCTTTCATCCTCCATCTTCCTCCCACTTCAGACTGTCCCTCCCCCTCTGCCTCCTCACTTTGGCCTTGGCCTTTCTCTAAGCCTCAGCTCTGCCATGAGTCAAATGTGGAGGCGGGGGCCAGGTGGCCAGGTTGGTGGGGGAGGGGGACCTTTAAGATCCCTCCAGTTGAAATTTTCCAAGATGCCCCCTCTCTGGCTGGCTTCGCTCTCCCTCCCACCCTTTCTCTTAGAGAACAATACAGAGTTTCCTCCACATTGAGAATGAAGGAAACTGTGGTAGAAGGTGGGGGTCTCCACTCCAGCCTTTCGGGGGGTTCTCAGGAGCAGGAAAATCTCCAATAGGCCAGACTGCCCCTGTCCCTCCTCCCAGGGGCTCTAAGTCCCGTGCTGGCAACAGATTCTTTCCAAGGGGTGTTCTCATGCTCCCTGAGGAAGTTAAAAAGGAAGACACAGCTGTGGACTTAGGAGCCCAGAATCAGACAGTAATCAATCTGGGGACTGATAGAAACCAGGCACAAGGCCAAGGTGAACTCTGTCCTTCCCTATATTAACCCACACTCGGGGGCCAAGACCCCTGGAGTGCTGTCCTCCTACATGGCTCCCACATGCCCCCGCCCCGCCGCAGCCTGGCCACATTTCTCCAGCCCACACCCCTCCTACCAGCCTGCCTTCGCAAAGAGGCTGGCACTGGGTCTTTCCATGCTTGGCTTGCCGGTCTTGGTCATCCCTAAGCCCCGCCCTGAGCGGTCTCCCCTCCCAGGGATTCAGGCTGAGCTTTGAAAGGGTCACTTCAAAGAGGACCTGCCTGCTGAGGGCCCAGCCAGATCCAGAGACAGCTCCTCCTCGGCCAGATTCCCGGAGGCTGGGCACAAAAGCCCCACTGTTCCCTCGACCCCCAGACGCCCCCAAAGGCACTGGACATAAGAAGTCTTTCTTTCCCCAGTTCCGCTCTTTACAAGCCACAGCTCTTTGCCACTGGGAGCAGGCCTGGCTCCTCAAGAAGAGGCTGAGGCGTGGGAGGACAGGGAGCCAGCAGGTCCCCCTCTGCCACCACCATACCCCATTGGGTAGCCAGGAGCTTTGGAGCTGACTTCAGGACTGGTAGCCTAGGGGCTTCCCTGCCCCTCAAACACCAAGCGTGCCCAGGCCTGCAATGGCCTTCTTCTTCTCCCATCCTTCAGAACCACAGCTACCCTTCCACACCTCCTCCAGGCAGCCTCCCTGGACTCCCTCTCCTTAGAGGAGCCTCCCAGTGTCCCCTAGTCACAGCAGTCTACCTCTCATGTTCCCAGGAGGCTGGGGCCCTGCCCCCCCACTCCCCAGTACCCTGCAACAAGAACCAGCTCTCACCTGCTCCCCTAACTTCCTACCATAGGGTACTGATCCCAAAGCAGGGCGCTTAAAGTTTCTCTTTCAACACTTCACCCAATGCCTGAATTCTTTCTAGCGCAGCTTGTGCCTGCTCACCTCCACTGATGGGAGCCTCATTATCTCCAGGAGCAGCTCATTGGCTCTGACGTCTCCTTGTTGTGCCCTAAGAAGGTCATTCTCATTTCCATCCATTGACTCTCATCTGTTTGACAATTGTTGCTACTAACAGTGGAGATTACCAGGTGTCGGCCACTTTTCCTCTATCACCTTGTTTCATCCTCCCAGTGAGATTATTTCAGGGGTAAGATTATTTCAGGGGTAAGAAAACAGAGGCTAAAAACAAAGAACTTGGTCAGGAGGGCCACATCACACAGTGAGAAAGGCGTGGAGCTGAAATGTGGACTGCAACAGGCTCGAGGCAAGGGCCCAACCAACCTGCCCCCCAACGTGCCAACAGGCCACGCCAGGCCCAGGCCTCTCACCCGTCACGGCTGCCTGTGTATTAGAAGGACTCCTCCACACTGAGTCTTCTTTTTCCTTAGAGAGCTCCCTGCCAGTCTTTGTCTGCAGATGACGTGTGGCCTAGCCATGGCGGGTAACTGATGTGATTTCAGACCAGCAAGTGGGGAGCAGAGGGGTAGTCAGAGGGAAACAGGTCCCCTGCCCAGGGGCACATGTGTTGGAGGAGGGTGGAGGAGATGACCCTGGGCCTAAGGCTTAGGACTGGAGGTGGCCAGAAATTCCACAACATCCCATGGAGGAAAGGTGCCTGGGTGGCCATGACAAGCTCTGCCTTGAATCAGACACTGCCCTGAACCAGAACCTTGAACCATGACAAGCTCTGTCTTGAACCTCCAACTGAAGCTGGCAGATTCTTTCACTAATCCAAGGTGATGCATTGGGCTGAAGATCTCAGGGCCAGAGAGATGAAAAAGTAACGAGACTCATTAATCCTGCCTGTAGTCTTTTCCCATGTGCCCATTGCTCAGCACCATGTCCTTAAAATTCCGGGGGAACAAGGAGGGTGTGAGCTTTCCTTTCCTGTCTGGGTTTAGATCAGGCACTCCCGCAACAGATAACAAAATGTCGTGCCTCTAGGCTTCCTTCCCAAGACTCCAACTCCAGCTACTTCCAAAGAGTTAGATTACAGGAATCTGTGGTTTCTCCATATTCTGTCAACCAGTCAGTCAACAAACGTTCTCTGAGTACCGGCTGCATGGCTGGCCTTGTGGACACCAAGACAACCACCACACCCTTGGTGCTGCTGGGAATGAGGTGAAGGGCCCAGTCCACCCCTCAGCTCTGCCACTTACAACTAGCTGTGTGACCTTAGGAAGCCACAGAATCTCTTTGTGTCAGTTTCTTCATCAATGAAATGGGACCGTGATTCGGTAGCTTCCTACCTCGTGGGAAGCACTATGGAAGTAGCTCCTTTTATTACTTTCCTTATCCTCAAATAACTCCAAGATGTTAGAGGGGACTAATGTGCAGACCAACTGTCACAATGCCAGGGGGAGAGCCGGGCACCCTGGGAGGCCAGGGGCAGGGCTGCTCCCCAGCCTCCACAAACATTTATGGAGAACCGCCCTGTGCCAGGCGCTGTGCTGGCCGCTGGGGACACAGAGAAGAACGGGGCACATTGTCCTCTCCTCCCTGCTCCTCCCCTCTGTCCCAAGGCCCAGTCCCAGAACCCAGCACCGGGCGGAGGGAGGGGCGGTGGTGGTGGCAGGGGGCAGGGTGCGCCATGGACAGAATAGTGTGGAGAAAAGCAAGACCTGGGAGCCTGGAAATCAGGACACCCGGGTTCATGTCCTCCATTCCTGGGCCACCTAACCTTAGGTACTGCCTGGCCTCAGTTTCCCCATTAGAGCATGAAGGAGTTCAACATGATGACCCCTCCAGTCCTGACGCATTCTGACAGGTCACAATCCCACTCTCACCAAGCTTCCAACTCGCCCTAAGTGTGGTCCTTAGGGCATATCAGCCTGCTGTCCCACTGAAGCAGGGGGGAAGAGATGCTCTCCTGGTACTGGCTGGCACAGCCCAGCTGAAGAGCTGGCACATCGCATGAAATAGGGGGGCCTGGATCTAAAGGCGGGTTGTTTGAAGGGGGTGGGGGTTCTGGGGAAAGGCAGAGCCAGCTCCCACAGGCCCTATTCATGGCTGTCTCTGGGGAGGGAGGGAGAGCAGGATCATTAAAACCGGGCTTTGTCCAAATCCCTGACCAAGCCAATATCTCACCTTTGAACCCCTGCAGCCAACAGAGCAGGGCTGATGCCCCTTTGGGAGGGAAACACCAATGAACTGAGCCACAGTCCAAGGGCTATGGGTTGGCCTGGGGTGGGGTGGGGTGGGCATGCTGGGGGAGTCTATGAGCTGGTTCCACCAACACTGGATGGCCGCCTGAGGTCTCCAGTCCTCTGCCCAGCCCCAGCGTGACTACAAGCAGCCAGGCTCCAGACAAGCAACCAGGCTCCAAACCAGCAAGAAATTCACCTTGCTCTTGAGCTGTAGCTGCGAGATGGACCCTGATCAAGGCAGGAGTGACAGTGGGACCAGGGAAAGCTCAAAAAACAGGATGGCAGGATAATAGCATGGAGTCTCCAACCAGAGCGCCACATTCCCTCCTAGATTCTGCCACTTGTTAGTGATATGATTTAAGCCAAGCTATTAGCTCTCCATGCCTTGGTGGTCTCAACTGTTAAATGGGGACAGTAACAGTACATCACAGAGGTGATGTGAGGATTAAAGGAAGTAATTTTTTATAAATCCTGGCCCAGAGTCATTACTACCTACATCTTAACTATCAGGTGTATTAGTAAAGCAATTCCCACCTCCTTAAAGACACATTTTTTTTTTCCCAGGCACTAAGGTATATGTCTATTTGAATATATTTGCATCCCTTATGAATCTCTCCAGATTCCTCTGCTTGGAATCCAGTGTCACGGGGATCTACCTACCCTACTATCCTGGAAGAAACTTCCTTGTGGAATGTTCCCGGCCAGGCTGGGAGGCTGCCGCTCGAAAGCCTCTCCCTACTGGTAACTACAGTCCCTCCTCCTATCACTTAGTCCATTCTCCTGCTTTGTAGTCTCTTTCAACCTTACATACCAGGCAGCCCCTCTAAGTATTCCCTGCAATGAAGGATGAAGGACACGTGCGCCTGCCCACTCCTGCCCTGTTCTGCAACCAGCACCATCCCTCATCCCACTCCCATCCCCAGCAAACCGCTGCACCGCTGGGCAACCAGAGGGGCCTCCTGCATCCCTTCTCCACGGACTCAGGGCAAGTCTGATGAGGGGGCAGAGAGGTCCCCATGCAGGCAGCCCAGCACAAGGCCTGCTCCCTGGGTCCAGTCCTTCTCTGCCTGGACTGGGATCCTTGAAAGCCTACCCCACTGCCCATGGTGTCCCAAAGCCACCTTCCTAACAGCACCCTCTTCCCCAAAGCTTCGCCTTATGCCCAGATCTCATCAGGGTACCCAGGTTCCATCCCTGGCAATATTTCTGTGTGGTCTCAGACCCAAATACCCACCCTGCCCACCCACAGGGCTTTTGAGGTCCTGAAATCCAGCACTGAAGGTAAAAGAGATTTATTGCTCTTACCATTCCCAAGGGGAAGGCAAGGCCTCAGATGCTGGAACAGGAGTTCCCAGCCACGTAAGGGTGGACCCAACCACCTTGGGAGCAAGTGGATGAGGCTGGGGCTAGGGGCCTTTGAGTTGTGTTTGGAGGCGAAATGACTGGTTATGTAATGGAGATTCAAATCGCAGGCCAATGAGCACATCTCAGCAAGAGCAGACACTTTTGGGAATAAGGCTGTTGACCTGGCAGAGGGGGTTGAACCCCATGGAATCAAACCCCATCCACCCCGAGCTGGGCCTGGGGTGGGGGTGGACAAGGTGGGGGGTGGTGATGAAGTATGTGTGGTTGGGGGTGGTTGTGAATCCATGGGACTCAGGCTTAATGACCTCCACCCCCACCCCCTGTCCATCCTGAATTTCAAGTTTGTAATTAGGAAACACTTTGGCTGAAAGGCGCAGGGAGAGTCTGGGAAGAGAGAATGCTCCAGGCTGAGGGAGAACTGAGCATATGTCCAGCTTCTGAGAAACACACCAGTCTCAAAGAATTTGCAGAGCACCAGACCCCAGCTCCAGCATGGGGTGGAGGAAGAGGGGGAGGCAGCTGAGGAAGAGCATCACTAAGTCCTCCAGCCTTGTTAGGAGAGGAAGAGGCCTCAGCCCAGACCTTGACGGCAACCTGGACCCTGAGGCAACTTCTTTTCCAACCTGGGAAAGGACTGGCCAGACAGCGTCCAACCCTTGAACTTGGAAGGAGGGTGGTGCAGTGTTGGGGTACTCCAGCACCGGTCAACCAGGCTTGGAGGTAGGGGGCTGGCTCCAAAGGGGCCCCGAGGTCCTTACTGGCCCCTCCCCAGCTTCAACAGCTGGCAGATGAAAGAACCCAAGCAAAGCAGCCCAGCGCTGAGTAATGCCCCTGGCACCCCGCACCCAGACCCACCCACAGCCAGTCCGAGGGGGCGGAGGGGAACGCAGCTGAGCCTTCGGGACCATGGGGTCCCGGGGCCCGTTTGTCTTCTCCCAGGAGCCAGTGGAGCGACAGACCCGCTCCCTGAAGCTCATCGTGCGGTCAGGCCCGGCAGGGGGCGAGTGTGGCGCGGGGAGGGGGGTGTCCGGCCGCAGTGGCCAAGGACATCCCGCTCCGGGAACCCCCTCCCCCACTCCCTCTCCCTCCAGCTGTGCCGGGGCCTCGCCAACGGAAAACGAAAACTCGGGCAGAGGAAACGGCGGCAGACGCCCCGCCTGAAAAACCCGGACAAAAGGCGCGGGCCTCCCGCCCCCGCTGCCCGGCCGCGGGGGGCCTGGCACCGCCGCCCTGGTCGGTGCCCTCTGCCCTGGCAGCCCCGTATGCGTCCCGATCCTCTGCCTGCCTTCCCCCTTCCCGCCCCCCTACCCGGGGCACTTCTCGCTCCGGCCCCCTCCCCCGGCCCGCCACCAGCCCAGGTTCCCTGCAGCCGTGCCCGCGGTGCCCGCGGCGTGCGCCCCAGGCGGTGCCCGCCGAGCGGGGGCGCCGCGACCCCGGCCCTGAGGCGCCAGCTCCCCGGCAGCGCCTGGATCCGCCCCCCTCCCCTGGCCCAGCGACCTCACCTGAGGGGGCCGGGGCTCCGGGCGGGGCGGGATCCCGACCAGGCAGAAGGCGACTCCATTCATCGGGCGGCAGCGGCGGCTCTGCGGCCGGGGCACTGCTGGGGGCGCGGGCCGGGACCCGGGAGGGGCGGGGCCGGAGGGGGCGGGGCCGAGCGCGGAGTGTCCCCCCCCCCGGGGGGCCAGCCCCTTTGCTCCGCCCCCTGCGCTCCCGACGGGGCGCACCCGCCACCTCTCCCCAGAGCAGCTGACAGATAAAGGGGGCTCAGGCGGGGCTTTGCGCCGGCGCCGGAGCTAGAAGACAGAGCAGCCTGGGGAAGAGAGGTGGTCTCAGGGAGACAATTTGGGCTGGCCTCCTGGGAACAGGCCCAAATGGATGGTGATCCTGGCTGGGGGAGGAAAGAGGACAAGGGCACCCAACCCAGAGCTAGCACAGGGAGAGAGAGGGATGGAAGAAGGAAAGGAAAGGGAAGCAGAGAGAAACACAATCAGACAGAAGTGGTCAGAAACAACGGCTGAGAGACACAGAGAGCATCACAGAGGCCGAGACAAGATAGAGACAGTGCAGAGTGCAGGAGAAGAAAGTCAGAGACGAAGATAGTGACCCAGGATTGAAGAGAGGGATAGACGGAAAAAAGGCTTAGGGAGCCTTCTGTCCAGAGACTCGTGGAGACAAGGACAGACAAGGGTAGGGGCAGGTGGGAGCTTCAGGGGCTCTAACCCCTCTGTCTAGGGCCTTCTTCCCAGGCAAGAGTCTCTGTCCAGGACCCCAAGAAGGCAGAGAAATGGAGACTGGAAGAAAGAGGCTGGTGGGTCCCCCAGCCCTTCAGACACCCAGCCAGCCAGCCTGCCTGGGATTCAGGCTTCTGGACCAGGCTTCTGGACCAGCCCATAGATCTGCTCTGCCGTGGACAACAGTGAGGGCAGAGATGGCGCCAGGCCTTCCAGTCACAAGCTCCCCACAACCTTCCTTTGGGGTTTCATTCCAAGGTAGGCCCCAAGAGCCCCTGAGGTTGTGAGCCAGTTCTTTATTTCCTTGCCCCTAAGCAGGACCCCTCCAGGCCATTTCCTGATGTACCAGGAAGAATTGGTCCCTCAGTCCCTCATTTCTGCTGAAAAGTCCCTCTGCTGTCTAACTGACATCCTTACTTCCTGTATTTCCTACAGCCTCAGCTTACCTCTTTCCCATGCCTTCTTGCAGATTTAAAGGTCTCCCATATTCCTTCACCCAGATTATGAAGAAAAGAAGGCAGAGGCCACAGGTAGATACAAATGGGATTGGGATAAAGCAGGCAACGAAAGTGGAAGGCTGACTCTACCCACGGGAATCAACCCACGTTCTCGGGGCAAGAAGACCTCATAAAGCCTGCCTACCTCGCCAGCTCCAAGTCTCCCCAGGACCAGGACTCAGGTCTTGGAGTGGCTAAGAGGGGCCCAGACACCCACTAGGCCGTCCCTAATCCTGTGAGCCGGAGGAAGAACATACCGACTTGTTTTTAAATCTTACGTTTTATTTAATTTCTTTTCAGTTCCCTGGCAGCCCTTGGAAAGGGGATGCTCTCATAATGATGGAAGGGCCCTTCATGACTCCTCTTCCTTCCCCACCTTGCCTCATCAAGGTCATGTGCAACTGGAATTGTCCACCCCACTCCTCACCCCACCCCCTGCCCCTGGCCCTTCTGAGAAGTCCTTCCCGCTATCTAACTGTAACGAATCATACTGCCTGTATTGTCTTGCTTGGTTTTCAAGAAGGTTCCTGTTTCTCCCTCCCTCTGTCCTGTAGCTCCAGGGGTTCCGATGCTGCCACGCTGGCTCAGGGGTCCTCCCCTTTCAGAACAAATGGGCTGTCTCTGTAAGGGGGGGGAGCAGTGGCACCGGGGGTCCAGACTGAACTGCGGCTGTAGGGGGAGCGGAGGAGGGTGGTGACCGCTGGGGTGCCCCTGGCTCACTTTTTCCAGAGCCTGATGCCCTCAGACACAGCGGGAGGCAGTGAGAGGAAATGAGCTCACACCCGCCAGCAGATGAATTCCTCCCTCCACAATGCACCGCGCTCACCTCCCCCACCCTCTCCCACTTCCCAGAAAGTGCGCTCTTCCCCCACCCAGCTGCCCTTCCCACCTCTTCCTGCACCTTGACCTGCACCCCCATTCTGTCCTGGCCCTCTCCCATTGATCTTCTCCAGCCCTTCTTCCTCCTGTCCTTTCCCTCAGGCTCATGGGGTCTCACTCCCGGGTCCCACCACCCACCCCCAAATCCACTCCATGCCTGGCACACGCTTTCTCTGGGGTTCCTGGAAGTAGAGCCCAGCATGGGTGGAGGGGGAGGTCCCTCACTGAGGACCCTCCTTATACTTCTCCTCTTTCTAAGTTCCTCCCCCAGCCCAGTCACCTTCCTCTCAGTTCACAAATGATTATTGGGAATCTTAATATATATGAGGGGGTGGGGGACTGGAGGTTGCCCCTGGGGGTGCGGAGATAAGACCTAGCTCTTTCCCTTGTGGGGGTCCTAGTCTTACCAATCCTGACTCTGTAGTGAGATCTCCGAAAAGGAGCAGAGGAAAGCTTCCAGGATGAGGGGGCCTTGAGCTTTTTGGGGCTTCATGGTGAGATGGGGGGGGCGAGGAATGGGGGTTAAATACACTCCAGGGAAAAGGACTATCATAGGCAAAGGCAGGAGAAAACAGATTCTAGTGATGTGGCTGGAGCCAAGAAGAGGGTAAGGAGGGTACATATGTGGGCAGGAAGCACGGAGGGATGAGGAAGGAACCGTGGGCGGGGCATATGCCGATGGAGTGACTGGGCCTGAGGCACTTAGATTCCAGCCTGGCTAGGGGGCAGGGATTTAAGAGGCGATGGGCCACCTAGCCGGAAAGACAGGGGGTTGCGGGCAGCAAGGAGATGCGGCTGGTGGGGAGATGGTAGCGGGGGGGAGACCCTGAATGAGGACAGGGGCAAGAAACATCAGAGGCCCCCACGACTTAGTGACCAGCTGGGTGTTGCGGGAAGGAGATGAAAAAATCTGGAGTGTTCTGAGGGAGAGGGGGCATGCCAGGCACTGTGCGTCCTTTGTATGTGTTATTCCAATTCAGCCTCACAAAGGAGCTTTGCAGTAGATACTATAATCCTCATTTTATGGATAAGGAAACTGAGGCCCAGAGAGCTTGAGTACCTCACCCAAGTCCACCCAGAATCTGAATCCGGGTATTTGGGCTCCAGAGTCCACACACTTAACCCACAAGCTGTGTTGCCAAGTGGAAGAGTGACCAGCACCTTAAACTCTGGGTCTGTCTCTCCGAAGAGAGGCCTAAACTGGAGACACAGCTTTGGAAGTCATCAGTAGACCCAGGGCGTTCCTGAACCGAGGAAGTGGCACTGTGTTGGGCAGAGAGGGCACCTTGGGCAAAGAGGGGACCGGTGGAGGCAGAGGCCAGATTTCACAGTGAGGAAGAGCATCATTGGGGATGAGGAAGTGGAGGCAGGCCTGTTAAGAAAGTTAGCAGCACAGGGGAGCCCTGGGAGAGACTTGGGCAGGAGAGAGATGGAGGGGTGATGAGTTGAGTAAAGGAAGAAGCTGCAAAGCTCTAGGCTCTGTGTTCCCCAACTCCAGCTAAGGCAAGAGTTGGGAGGGGCAGTCAGGGAGGGGTCCTCCGACCAGAGCTGTCCACAGCCAGGATCAGGCCTGGCCCAGGACCCATCTAGGAGTTGCATGCTGTCATCAAGGAGCACTGACTCCAGAGTTCAAAGGCCTGGGGTCAGTTTCCCCTCCTGTCCACCTAGTCGTATGTCTTTGAAGAAAAGGACATGCTCTGCTCCTGTTTCGTCCTCTGCAATATGAGAACAGTAAGACCCTCTCTGCCTGCCTCCCCACTGGAAGCTCACACTTGATCATGGATTCAAAGCACCCCGGGAGCTGAAAAGGAGAAACAGTGCGTGGAAGGGGGGTTATTGGAACTGTGGGCCGGGTGGTGACCCTGGAGAACAGCGTCTGTCCTTCCACCGAAGGGGAAGGAGCACCCTCTGGTGGAGAAGGGCGGGAGGGCAGGACTAGAGGGGATGGGGAGGAGAGGCTTGTTCCTGTGACTCTGGTTTTCCAGCACCCAGCTTGTCCTCTGCTTGTCCCCTGAAAGCAACCCACCCCCACCTAAATGCTCACCTCTAAAGCATGTGCGGGCCCAGTTCATTCAAGGCAAAATATATTTATTAAGCCCTGATTACATGCAAACTGCCGTGTCCGGTGGTGGGGACCGTCAATGTGCCTGCCCTCTTTGGGCTCAGATTCCAGGGAGAGCAAGAAACAGCAGAGGATGGCTAGGTCAGGGCTGCAGTGTTGTACAAGCAGTGCACTGAGGAAAACAAGAGGGGCCTCCCATAATGAGGGCAGAAGGCAGGGGCCCTGGGAGGCTGGGTGTGTGGCTAAGACCTTGAAGGCCATCACAGGGCAAGTGGCAGAGGAAGGAGGCCCAAAGCTGAGAGCTGGGGGATAGGGGATGCGGGTGGGGGGGTGCCCAGGTTCCGGCAGAAACCCCAGGCATCCCACAGAGCAGACCTCGCTGAGCATCTTTAATGGTGTAAGGGTAGGGCAACAGGCCACTCAAGAAGATGCCAGTCCCCACCCTCCTCCCTGCCACCAGGTCCCTCAGGAATCCCACCCAAACACCCCTCAAGGAGGGAAGCTACAGAGCCTCTAGACTGGCTGGGGCCAAGGGCCATTGGTAACCAGCCAAACAGCTGGGAACTCAGGCCAGAAACCTCTGGACAGTTGGCTCAGGGGTGGAAGCAAGGGGCTGTGGCTTCTCTAGGCTGGCAGCCGGGCAAACAAGCCACACCCAGTAAAACCCTGGTGTCAGGGCAGGGAATAGGTAAGAGATGCCCAGTCCTGCCATTCTCCGCCAGCGACCCCTCAGAGGAACCGTGTTTGTCGTGATGCGGGGACAAGGAAGAGGCCTTGGGCTGGGGTCCCTGCCTTTGCAGGCTCCCAGCTGTGTGATACTGGGGCGTGACATCAGTCCCGTGGCCTGGACTGTGTATAGAAGGCTAGCAGATGACCTCCAAGAACCACGATGTCACCTGACCCATTGCCAAGATGTGTTCAAATGAGTTGAGTGCCTACTGTGTGCCAGGCTTTTTACAGACACAATTTTATCTACACCCAATGACCACCCTGTAGGGTAGGTGTTATTATTAGCCCCACTGTATAAACGAGGAAACAAGGTCCGAAATTTCAGTAACTTGGTCAAGTCTGATGCCAAGCCTCCGCTCTATGAAGCAGGATCTGTAGGAGTAGCTAGGCCCGGTAGTGTCTTCCCAGATCCAGGAGGCTAAATTCTGAGGTTCTATTCGAGGGCATTTAAATTCTTCCAGCAGCTGGCCTGCAGTCCTGCTTTTGCCACAGGCCCCCAGAGCCCGCCCAGCTCTTCTACGGAAGCCTTGCACACAGGGGGGCCACGACCCACTCTCCTCCCTGTCTCCATTGTGTCCTTCAAGGAGAGGTGGAGGGGCAGGGGAGAGGAGGGAAACATGGAGGGAAGGAAGAGAAGGGGAGGAGAGGGGAAGGGAAGGGGAGGGGTAGCTCCCACCTCCCCCTGGAAGCTCTGGAAATCCCCAGCAGCTGCTCCCTCTCCTCTGTCTGGCTCTGAGCCAGGCCTAGGAGGGAGAGGGGAGTTAGATGGGAAGAAAAGAGGGGCAGGGCACTGACCACAGGGGGCAAGCCCCTCCATCTGGGCACCCCCCCCCCCGTGAGATTCCAGGCATGCTCCCTTTTAAGAGACCCTACATGCCAAAATCCACGCATACCACACAGACACATTGGGGCGGTTCTCGCACTATAAAAGGATCCTTCGCTTTACAAGAGGGCTCAGCACACGGGAAACTTAAAATAGGAGCTTCCCTTGGTGGGGTGAAAGAAGCTCCGATTTCAGAAGCGCCCCGTACACACCATGTTTCCGGCTCCTCCAGAAAGCCAGTGACACCCATGGGGCCAGCAGGGCTGGGGCTGCCTTCAGACATTAACATCGGCCTGGACACGTCCCTGGTCATGCTGAACATCAGCATCCCCAGCTGGGGGTGGGGGGTGTGACTCACAGTCCAGCGGACAGGCTGACTGCTGTGCTGCTTGGCAGAGATGTCCTGGGACACCTAGAAAGGACTGCGACAGCCACCGTTCACCACCACTAGCAGGGATTTCATAGCGGCCCAGAGAGAGGACAGATATACAAGACCTCCCAGTGTCCCTTTGATGGGCGCGGGCAGGAGCCCAATGTCCTACTCTCTCTTCTCTCTCCTCCCCTCCGCCATGCCAGGGCACAGAGGAGCCAGAGTCTGTCCTCTGGGAAAGGGGAAACAGCTGACCCCAAGAAGAGGTCTAGAAGGCTGATGGGGGGGCAACTGAGGGCTGCTTTTAGGAGCAATTCAGGCTGAGCTGCACTCCCAGTGAGCTACTTTCTAGGCAGAAAGTAGCAATGATCCCTAGCCCTACCCCCCCTTTTTTTGTTTATTGAGGTGAAATTCACATAACGTAAAATGCACTGTTTTAATGTAAGCAATTCAGTGGCATTTAGGACTGTTCCCCCAGCCCCCACTTGTTGATACTCAGAGTGGAGGACAGCAACAGCAGATAATGACGAATGGAGTCCCCTTCTCCCTGCCAGGCCTGGTTCTGCCACTGGCCATTTAAATTAACAATGAAGATCCCAAACAGGCCTAGAGACTAGACCAGCCCACAGATCCTCCCCACACAGCACACGCAGCCCCCAGGGGAAGATGTCCAGAGCATTCTCGCCTCCCCAGAACTTAGGCTCACCCCCACCCCTGACTCCTTACCCCTACCCAGCCTCCCGCCCCTCCTCATCACCACCACAGTCAACCCAAGAACCCCTCTGCCAAAGGTAGGGGGTCTGCGCTCAGTCTGAAGGGGAGAGGTCTCAGAGCCCAGGGCCTCAGGCCACTGCTTCAGGCGGAGCAGCCCCAAAGAGCCCAGGAGTGCGGACAAGCCCAGCACTTAAAGGCACACCCAAGAACAGAAAATCCCACCACTCCAGACCCCACCCCAAGACCTCCTACCAAGTCAGGATTATGAAGGGAGTAAGGCAATCTCAAGAGCAGCGCCCTCACTCCCGCCCAGGCTTCTGCCTCTCAGAGCAGGAGACTGACTGCCAGTCCAAATAGAGGCCCCCCTCACTCACCTAAGGGGACTGACCCCCACTTCTCCATTTGCTGCACACCCCGGAGGAGGTGAGGCTCTCTAGCCTTAGGGAGTCTTCACCCCTGCCCCTTTCTGATGGCGATTGTGTAAATGAAAGTCCCCGGGGCCTGGCTGGGGTTGTAGGTCTGCCTTTGGGGGGCATATGGAGAAGCTGCCCAGCCCACCCCATCTTTTCACTGCCATGAAATGGTGGCAGCAGCTGCTGCAGCTGCTGTAATCGGGTGGGGAGGGGCGGGCTGGGAGAAGACCCTCCATGTGTAGGTGGGGGAGGGAGACGGTTGTGTCCTGTCGCTGTGAGGTCTCGCTAGGGGGTCGGCGGTAGTTGGCGTGGGAGAGCTCCCTCCGTCTCCTGTCACTCCTTCATTCCGCAGGGCCTGCAGCCCCCTCAGGCCTAGGATCCTAGCAAGGGCTGAGACCTTCCCGCGTGCGGAGGGGGGCTTCTAAAGGAGGGTGCTCTCCTGGGTGGGGAGAGAAGCAGCGTGCGCGCCCTCTGTGTGCGCCTCCCTCTGTGTGTGTGTGCGTGTGCATGTGTGTGTGTGTGTGTGTGTGTACCCACTAGCTCAGTGTCACACCAGCCTCATCCCTCGCCCCAAGCTCCCGCCGGACTCGGAGCCTTAGCGCCCCAGACCCCCTCCCCCGCGGCGCGCCCACCCTCACCTGGTGCTTACGGCCCCCGCCCTGCCCTCCCAGACGCGCCCCCGCGCCCCGCGCCGGCCGACCTGCTCCATGCTACTGTCCGCTACGCCGTCCTCGCCGCGCCGGCCCCGGGGGGCGCCGGGGGCGGCGGCCCCTCCATGCGCCCTGTCGGTGCGGCAGCCGGGCGACCGCCCAGCGCGAGGAGCGGGTTGTCAGCCGCCGGGACCCCCGCCCCGCCCCGCAGGCCCCGCCCCCGCCCCGCCCCGCCCCCTCCCACCCGCGGGTGGAGGCGCCGCGCTCACACCCGCGCGCGCGCCCGCGCGCATTCGGTCACACACACACACAGAACGTACACCCGCTCACATCCAGGGGCTCATCCCTGCCAGCACACCTTGTTCTCCCTGTCCTGGGGACATCGTTCTTCCAGAGAGGACACTCTCCCAGGGAAGACCCTGGCTTCATGTCCGAGATTTAGGACTTAGAAGGGCCCCACCCCTCATGTTACAGGGGCCACAGAAGGGTTTGCCAGAGGCCACACAGCAGCTTAGTGACAGAGCTGACCCTGTGGCCCAGATCACTGTCTCCAGGCTGATGCCCCTCCTCCAGGGTTGCCTGAGAGCAGGTCAGAGACACCCACAGAGTCTGGGACACAGGGGGACACAGCACTGTCCCCTCCACTCCCCCCGCCCCCACTGCCTGTGAGCAGGGGTCTGGATCCTGTGACCTTGTGAGGACAGGAGATGGTGGGGAGGCATCATCCCTCCTGTCAGGATCCAGCCTCTATTCAAATGTGTTCTGAGGCCCTTGGCTGGGCGTGGGGAGCAGAGACAGAGATTCCTGTCGCCTACCGGGTGCCCTGCCCTAGGCATATGCCAAGCGGGAGGAGGGGCTGAACTCGGGCCCACTGCCACAGAATGGTCCTCTGAAGCCCCCAGTGCCAGCCAGGCACCTAACTGGTGGCAGGGCAGCCACCCACTCTGGGAAAGACCAAAGAGGTGTCAAAGAGACCACTTCCCCACTGACACCCCCCCATCAGAGGTGGCTCCTGATGGCCCACTGCCCCTCTGTCCTGCCTCTGACTGGATAGGGCGGCACTGAGGGCGATGTCACATGAGCAGGCATGTGAGAGGCCGGCGTGCTGCCCAGGAGTGAGGAGTCCAGAGCAGACAGAGCTGGGAACTAACCTGCCCTGAAGCTGGAAGCAGGGTGGGAGCGTTGGTGGGCAGGGGCTGGCTGCCTCAACTCCCTACCCCCCCAGGCCAGTGCCCAGGCTGGCATGAAGGGGGGTTTACCCCCTCCCACTGCACCCGGACTCTTTGTTGGGCACCAGAGGGTGAGGGGGCAGAGGGCAGGAAGCTCAGATGGGGCGAGTTAAGATCCTCAGTGGGCCCAGACAAAGGGGGCTTTATAGGCTGGGTGTGGGGGACAAACTAGGGGGAGGGAGGCAGGAATGCAGTCCGGGGAGGCCCTGAGCTCAGGGGCAGCCTGGCTTGGGGCTGAGGTTGGACTCCCCCGGTCCTCCCATGCTTTGGCCCTGTGGGGTATTTGCTGTTTGCTCCTGGAACTACAGCCAGGAGTCCTGGCAGCCCTTCATCCCAGGCTGCCCATCTCTTCAGGGGTCTGGTGGGGACTCACCACACACTCCCAGTCTTCCCTGCCCTGCTGGCTGCCCCCTCTCTTGGCTCCCCTGCCATGCATGCCCTCTCAGCAGCCTTGTGGCCGCTGTCTGCTACCCAAATGAGTGAGCGCCCTGCTGGCTGCCTGGGGAGGGGAGGGACAGATTTGGGTGGGGTCACAAGGCTAGGGGGTCAATGGGGCCCTTTGTCTCTTCAGAGGGAGCCTGTCCTGGGCTAAAGAGACAGGAGACTGGGAAGAGTGCTAACGGCCGGCATGCATGTACCCCAACCCTGACCCCGCCTCTCCCAGGTCCTGGTGGAGCTGGGCCCTGGGCTGTGAAGGCAGGGTCCATTCTTCCTAGTTGTTTCCCACTGATTGTCTTTCAGGAATGAAGCAGCCACCGGGAAGTGAAAACAAGGAGGAGGAGGTGGCTGTGGCAGCAGCAGCCACCCACGATGGGCTTCTGGAACAGCTGCTGCTTGGCTAGACCTAAAGTCTGGGCTTGGGCTTTGCAAGGCTGAGAACTGTCTGTCCCCAAAGATGCTGAGCGGGCCCTAACAAATAGACTCCTACTAGCCAAAGTCACAGTGGCTAGAATGCTAAACCCAGAAGCTATTCAGGAAGCCCCATAAGCAAAGGGTCCCTGTGAGGACTGCAAGATCCATGTGTGCAGCTTCCCAGTTCTCCCTCTTTCCTGGAAGCCCAGGGCCTCGACAGGCTCTGGCTCTTTATTTCTTACTGCTCCTCCCCACGTGGCCCAGAACCTTCAGCTACAGCCTTACCGTAGAGGGGCAGCAGTAGAAGGGGGCAGGGCCCAGCCCAGGTCACTTGACATACATCTTATTGAATCGCCTTCATAAGATTAAAACGACATTTGTCTTGTCTCTTAATAAGTGTCTTGGGCAGAGGCGCCCAGATGGCTCAGTCGTTAAGCATCTGCCTTTGGTTCAGGTCATGACCCATAGGGTCCTGGGATCAAGCCCCGCATCAGGCTCCCTGTTCAGTGGGAAGCCTGCTTCTCCCTCTCCCACTCCCCCTGCTTGTGTTCCCCCTCTGACTGTGTCTCTCTCTATCAAATAAATAAATAAAATCTTTAAAAAAAAAAACAGTGTCTTGGGCAAAAACCTCATTTTGAGCGGTGGGGGTGGGGGGAAGCCCCAGCCTGGCCAGCACCAAACTTTCCAACCATCTCTTTGAGAAGCTTTGAGCCCCACCAGGGGGAGACTGACCAAGATTCAAGTCCCATGTCTGCCATTCCGTAGCTGGGTGGTGCACTCACGTCTGAGCTCCGAGCTTCCTCATCCATAAGCCAAGAGTGATGTCAGCACCACCTCACAGGGTTGGTGGGAGACTGGGGTGGGAGTATAACATTCTGGGCCCATTGACAGACACATAAACCATCAATGGAAGTTGAGTGCTTTCTACAAAGAGCTGAGTTCATTCACCTTATGTTGATTATTTATTAGCTTTCGTGTATCAGGTGACAGTTTTTAACCTTGTTCCCAAATTCTGGGACACCATACTGGCTACAACCAGGTGTTTCTTTGGGGGTGGCATCTGCCTCCCACTGGGTGGGGAACAGAAATGAGGAGGGCAGTTTCCTGATGCTGATTTCTGCTCCGCCCCCTACCCCCCAGCCACCCCTCCCCAGCCTCCTTCCCTTCCCCTTGGAGCCTCAAGGGCTCCCTGAGGAGCAGGAGAAGGCGGGGTGGGGGGGGGAGGATCTGAGAGCCATGGTTAAGGCCGGCTACTCCTAGAGTGGGGGTGCTGTGAGTCTGAGAAGGGAGGAAGGAGAAGGGTTACCCAGGAAGGAGATGAGCAGGAAGGGGGGGCATGGACTGCGGGCCCGCTCCTCCACCTGCTGCTCTGTGAACAAAGCCAAGAATGATGCAATTCTGGCCCCGTTGCAGCTGAGGCTCTAACCAGGCCCTGAGAGGAAAAGTGGGCATCAAGGTGGGGGGGGGTGCAGATGCGGGGGGGCCTGTGGAAGCGCCGGCTACAGATCCCCAGCCCAGCATGTAGCTCCCGGACTCCTCCTAAAACCCCTCACCCAAGGTCAGACCCCTCACCAAACAGGCACAGCTGCCTTTGAAGCAGGAGCTAGACATGATGCAAGGAGGATATCATTCCATCCAGCCTCCTAGGAGGGGCTGGCGCCTCCCCTAGGGGAGGGAGATGAGAAGCCCCAGAGGCGGAGCTGGCTCAGAGCCCCCCCCCCCCCCCACCCGGTCCTTCACGTGGGGGTGGAAGGGTACTCAGGCTGCAGCTCTCTGTCCCCCTCCTCTCATCCCAGAGACAAAGGCAAAATTCTCTGGAGAAAGTGGGATGGGAAAGCTCAGGAGAACCCTGACCCAGGCTCTGCTTAGGGTTGCACATCTTTAGAGAATTCAATAAAACCCGACGCAAACACCAAGATGGGTCTGGGGCCCCAGTGCCTGGGGGAGGTCTGGCATTCCCCTGGGGTGGCCATCAAGCCAGCGGGGGACAGGGTGGGGCCTGGGGGAGGTCTCTGCCAGCTCCTGGGGTGTCTGCCCCAGCTCCTCATTCTGCCTGGGAGCCAAGAGAACAAAGCCTTCCCCCATCCCTGCACTTGGAGAAAGGAGTCTTGTTCCACATGCTAGGACCATGTGGAAGATGTGCCCAGGCCAGGGTCTCCGAGGGGACAGGGCACTAAATGGAGGCAGCAGAAGAGGACTGGAGGTTCTGCGCTCTGGGATGTTAAACCCAGCCTCGCCCCACTGCTGCCCAGCCAGACCCGAGGGGACAGCTGGGTGGCATAGCCCAGAGGCGCCACTAGGTGGCAGGAAAAGCCTAAGAACTCACCCGGTGCCACCTGTTCCCATCACCCCCCGCCCCCCCCCACCTGCCTGCCCAGCCTTATCCTCCCGAAACCTTCCCCCCTCCTCCCTCCAGCCCACCCCTCGCTGCAGCCTCTGGTGACAGCCCTGAAACCTTTCCATTTTTCCTTCTGCTTTAGAGAAGGCAAAAAGCTCTCAGTCCCTCTCTTCAAAATGCCACTAATAATGATAATAATTAGTGCCTGTGGCTATTTATTGAGTGCAGAAGATGTACCAGGCATTTTACATGCATTATCTCATTTACTCACTGATGGGGTAAGTAAAAATACTTTCCCTCTTCACAAGAGGAGACAGACTAAGAAAGCATAAATAGACGGTCCAAGATCACACTGACCCGCAAGTGGGGGAGCGGGTGTTCTGACAGGTCTACAAGGGCTGGGCGGGGTCCTCCCGGAGCGTGGGAACGAGGGGGTGTGAGCATGGAGAGGGGACAAAGGACCCGTCAGATGCATTTGAGACCTTCCATCCCCGCTTCTTACCAATCCCCACCCCCCATACCTGGCCCCTTGAGATTCTAGGAGTGTGTCTTAGTCTCACGGTGAGTGTAAAGTTTAAAAAAGTTTGCCTGGGGCCCCTGGGTGACTCAGTCTGTGAAGCGACCTACTTTTAGTTTCTGCTCAAGTTGTGATCTCCGGGTCATCAGATCGAGCCCCATGACCGGCTCGGCGCTTAGCTTAGCTTGAAGTTAGCTTGGGACTCGCTCTCCCTCTCCTTCTGCTCCTCCTTCCTGCTCTCTCTCTCTCCCTCCCTCTAAAATGAATAAATAAATCTTAAAAAAAAAACAAAACAAAACACCAACACTTTGTCAGAGTGAGTCAGGCTCACCAACCCTTGCTCTGGCTGAGAGCCCCCGCACACTCCCCTGATGCCTCTTCCACAGACTGAACAAGGCATTCTGGGTTCGCTCCCTGCCCACGTTGCTTCCCATGTGAATCCCCATTCCGGTGTCGAGTCCACCCCCCAGCCCCGGTCACCCCCATTCAGCAGCGAAGGTGACTCCAGCTCAGAGGACCTAACCCCAGGGCTGCCTCTAGGGCTGGCCTGGCTGCCTTTGCCAACATCCAGGGGGCACCTGTCAGTGGGCTGGCACAGCCCCGGGGGGATGGGGGCAGGGGACAGAGCAGATGAACCAGACACAGAACCCACTGTCCACAAGCAATAAGAGCTCATGTCTAAAGCTGGGCTTGTACTGCCTTCTGCATATGGTGTCCATTCAGGGAAAGAGCCCTCGATCCAGAAGAAAAGGAGACGGATCCCTATGGCCCTATTCTTCACTGACCCGAGGGCATGGGGGAGGGTGACCGCTGCACCCAACGTGCAGAGAAACTTCAGGAAATTTTAACTTCCAATCTCCCACACAGGATGGCTGCAGCCAGATTGTCCCGTCCCATTTTGAACATCCCAAACTGCGCCCAGGCTCAGCGGTGACCTGCCCACGCTTAGTTTTACCTCCCCGTATAAAGCTAGGTAGCCTTGATAGCCTGTTCTCCACCTGTCTCATCACCCCTGGATTTGCAGAATAAAGGCCCAGAAACAAAACCAAGTTCTCCGAAGTGGGTGGGGTGGGTGGGGGAAGCCGGGCTGTGACACCACAGGGGGATGAGACCCAAAGCCCAGCATGGGCTTTTTTAAAGATTCTTTTTTAAAGATTTTATTTATTTGACACAGAGAGAGAGCGCACAAGCAGGAGGAGCAGGGGGGCAGAGTAAGAGGGAGAAGCAGGTGATCCCAGGACCCTGGGATCATAACCTGAGCTGAAGGCAGAGGCTTAACCAATGGAGACACCCAGGCACCCCTGAGCTGAGCTTTTTATGTATTTATTTATTTATTTTTTTTTTTTTAAAGATTTTATTTATTTATTTGACAGATATCACAAGTAGGCAGAGAGAAAGAGAGGAGGAAGCAGGCTCCCTGCTGAGCAGAGAGCTCAATGCGGGCCTTGATCCCAGGACCCCGAGATCATGACCTGAGCCGAAGGCAGTGGCTTAACCTACTGAGCCACCAAGGCGCCCTGAGCTGAGCTTTTTAAATGCAGACTTTCTGTTGGGGGAGAATTCACCAGGGACGGTAGATGGTTCCGTGTAACTCCGGGTGGCTGGACGAAGCCTGCTGACACTACGTGGGGAGCACGTTCTACCAGAGGACAGCCCTGGTGCTGTAACACTGTTGGTTGCAGGAAGAAGCGGTCTACACCCCACCTTTGGGCTACCTTGTGTTACAGTCATGTTACATCATTCACACTCTTCCTTCAACCACCCAAACTCCAATTTCTTGAGAAATTCTGAAGAGAACTGACATTTAGTAGTTAAGAACCCCCTATGGAAGCTGCCTTGTGTGAAAGGTGAAAATCCAAGCTCAAGGCTGGCTGGGCTGGGAGAGCAAGCAGCACTCCCGGGAAGGCAGCTGATGTCCCCTTTCCTCAACCACCGCCACCACCTTGGTGAGTGTACTCGACTGGGTCAGCCCCAGGGGCAGGGAGAGAACTGAGCAGGACCTGGGCTCCATCCCTCCCAGACCAGAGGTCGGGATGAGCAAGCAGGCAGATGCATGAACAAACAGATGGCCAAGGAAGGAGGATTGGTTTGGGCCACAAGTGGCTGGTGACAATTCCAGAGGTGGTCCCGGAGCAAACCCTTGAAGGAGTAGTTTCCAGGTGGAGAGAGTGACAGGTAAGGGTCCCCCAGCATGAGGGAAGGCGGAGTGGCAGAAGAAGGGATGCTGTCCTCGGGGGACACTGCGTGTGTCACAACCAAACTGCAGTCTGTGTGGCAGGAGAAGGAGAAACAGTTGGGTGCCAAGTTGAGGAGGGAAGCTTTTCTGCTCTAGGATGAGTCATCAACTAAGGAAGGGTTTTCAACTAAGGAAGGGACTTGAGCACATCTTTTCTTGGGAAGGACTTTTTAGAAGGACTGGAGAGAGGAGACAAGATGCAAAAAGACCAGCTGGGAAGTTTCTGGAATTGCCCAGGTGCGGAAAGGGGGACGTCTAAATTAGGATATGGGAACGGAGTCCAGACAAAGTCACAGTGTAAACAGGGATCAGTGCATAGGATTAGTCTGGTCAAATCTCCTCCTGAAAAAATTTCTCGGACAGGGCTCCACGAGAGGCCAGCGGTGACTCAGCTCATGCCTCTTCAGAGCTGGAGTCAAAGCCCGAGCCTTTGGCTGAGCGCCAGATGAAAAGGTTGTTCTCCAGAATCCAAATGGCACCGACAGGCCCTCGAACCATGAGACACAGGACGCTCACAGTAGAGGTGAGGCGGGAGGGAACCCAGAGAGACTGAAAACTCCCTTCTCCCTGCTCATCCTCACCCTTGGGGACACACGCCAGGACAGAGAGGAGAGGGGCATCACCTGCTGTGTGACACAGACCAGGCTTGGGGACAGAATCAAAGTACGGGCTGAAGAGAATGGCCGGGAAACACAGGGGGTGACGTAGGTGGTGTCAGGTGTTGGGGGTGAAGAGGAGGGCAGGGGACCCTTTGATTTACTTATTTGGAGTTTACTGTGACCAAAAGAATGCCTCTCCTTCTCTGAACTTCATCACCCAAGTCAGAGGCTCCTGTAGCTCTCTTTCCTAACGAGTTGTTATCTCAACTGTGAACGATGCTCGATGCTCGTCTGAAATTATGAAAATCTGCGCCTCTATTTTGAAACGATGTGCACTAACACTCTTGACCGATGGTGTGAGCCAAGGGTCCTTACGACTGAAGACCGTGTGCAGACGGTGGCCAAGGGGGCGTTTGAACTGCTGGTTCTGGGTTAAGCATTTTCCCTCATAGTGTCGTTCACCCTCCATAGCTTGGCGCACCTTCCCTTCAAAAAGGGAAGAAAACTTCCATCAGAAATTCACCCTGGGGGCGCCTGGGTGGCTCAGTGGTTAAGCCTCTGCCTTCAGCTTGGGTCATGATCTCAGGGTCCTGGGATGGAGCCCCGCGTCGGGCTCTCTGCTCAGCGGGGAGCCTGTTTCCCCTCCCCTCTCTCTGCCTCTCTCTTTGCCTGCATCTCTGCCTGCCCGTGATCTCTGTCAGTCAAGTAAATAAATAAAATCTTTAAAAAAAAAATTCACCCTGTTGGGGCACCTGGGTAGCTCAGTGGGTTAAAGCCTCTGTCTTCGGCTCAGGTCACCATCCCAGGGTTCTGGGATCAAGCCTTCCATCGGACTCTCTGCTCAGCGGGGAGCCTGCTTCCCTTCCTCTCTGCCTGCCTCTCTGCCTGCTTGTGATCTCTGTCAAATAAATAAACAAAATCTTAAAAAAAAAAAAAAAAAGAAAGAAATTCACCGTCACAGAACTGACATACCGTCTCACCCTAACACGGGCCGGGGACTCAGGCAATGGGGCTTCCCAGACTCCCCTGGGGCGGCTCTTACCACCAGTCCAATGAAAACACAACTCCCCCAAACTGGGTTTTGGCTCACGGAGCATGCTTGCTCCTCTGAGGATGCAGAGAAATTGCAGGAAGTGCTCCTCAATGTGCCAAGGTGGTACAGTGGCCCCCTAAGTAGGGGACTTGGAAAGGGTTAGGTGGGGAAGTGAAGAAGGGAGTTTCTAGTGGCTCCGAGTACACACGGTTGTCAGAGAAACAGTTTCTTTTCTCTCCTAAGAGCATGGTTCAAGAGGCTTAGCAAGACAGGAAAGATGCAGGTTAAACTCATGAGAAACCTCGCCTGTCGGTCCGAGGAAACGTGGGGACTGACTGCTGCAGGGACACGTGCACTCTGCCTAGCCACAGCCCCACCCCATGGCTCACCAACCCAAAAAATGCCCGGGCACTGGAATTCTCCCGCACTTCCCGGGGAAGGAGAAAGCAGCATTGAGCAATGGCCATGGGCCTGGGGAACTTTTCAACATCTCTAATTCTGACAAGACCAGTTCTGGAGGCACCCGGCTTGGTTCCCATCACAAGAGATGCCCTAGTCACCAGGGGTGGGTTCTCTGACTCTGTGGGGCTGGTGGTGATGTGAGGAGTCCAGGAGACGAGAGAAGGACTGACAAACACAAACCCAAACCACCTGAAGTAATTTCTAAACATTTTTATTTCAAATCTCTTTTCACCCCTCCCCAAAAAGACATGGGTCAGTACAGCAATCATAAAAAGGAGATACAAACACAAGAGTCCAATGTCTCCCGCACTGACACTTACAAAAAACTGGGAGTTGTACAAGGGGTTTCCAAACAGGACCTGCAGCAGCTACTAACGTCCCTTTGTAAGAGTCACACATGCCTATTAATACAGTATATACAAACACCCGGTTCTGGAACTAATCTACAGGGACAGCCCAACACCCACCCATCTATCCCCAGAAAAATACCAAAACACACCCAAAGTGCATTTGTTTTGTTTATATCAAAACATCTTTCCCTTCTCCCACCCCACCCGCAGACCCTCCCACCCCATTTAAGATTGGCCTGCAAGTCTATTTTAACCATTTAGTAATTTTTTATAGTTTATGAAAATAAATTATACAGCAACTATTTTAATAAATTAAGCACAAAAAGGGGGAAGAGAGGAGGAAAACGAAATGGGAAGACAAAAGCCAGGCCACGCTTTGGCTTGGAGGAGGGCGGGGCGGGGCGGCACATGAGGACAGAAGTGGTTGCAGGGGTGCGGCTCCCCTTCTGGTGAAGGGCTGGCAGCCACCCTGAGCCCAGAACGACACCCCTCTTCACAGAGTTTCTTAAAAACAACCAAAAAATGTACAGCAGTGGCCGTGCCACAGGCAGTACCAGTCTGGGCAACCCAATGACCGGCCTGCCCACGGAGCGGTGCCAGGATCATGCTTGTCCCTTGGAAAAGGTGCTGGGCAGAACCGTGAGGGGGCAGGTTCCCATTCAAGGGAGCACCAGGGATGGAGGAGCCAGACCAGCCTGCCCACCCCACCTGAGCCGGGCGGAGCAGTGTATGAGCTCCTGGGTTCTGATCAACAGAGTCCTTGGTTCTCTTCATACCCTCTCCAGGAGCAAAGATTGCAGTCCGGCTGCAACCAGACACTCACGTCCTCCCACCACAGCTGGCTGCTTTTGACCTGCCCCTTTGCACCTCTTGGCACTTCGGGGGCGGGCAGGGGGTGGGGGAGGCAGGGAGCAGTTCCAGGGACCCTCTAACCGAGATGAAATGAGCGTGAAGGCAAGTCACAGACTCAGTGTGCAGGACTGGCTTCCTAGAGGTAGATGGGAGAGGGAAGGATGGCAGAGGGGCACAGAGAGCACGGGAAGCAGGAAGAAACTGGGCTGGCACCTACCAGGAAGGTCAAGAAGTGATGAAAATGACAATGGCAGTATGGAATCTGTATGCAAAGAAAGGTCTTTCCCTGGCAGATTAGAGAATCAGTATTTTAAATACAATTCCTTACTCTGTTTTTCTAACTGCAGCACCTGAGTCCCCCAGTGCCTCCATCTCTACGGTCCAAACCCCACCTCACTCCTTCCAAGGCTTTGCTCTCCATCTTCTCAAGGCCTCCTGTCCTTTTGTGCTGAGCACGAAGGCTCTGATGTCAAAACAGGGTAAGTCACAGGGACTGGCAGACTCAACTTTGCCTTCTTGAGCTTTGAGGCTCACTAATCCTCCAGCTATCATGGGGGGAGGGAGCCACACTTTGCTTTCTTTCTCCTTTTTTTTTTCTTTTTCTTTTTTAATAAAAAAGATTTTACTCCCCAGGAGCAAATAAATCATTTTGAACTACTGATAAACACTGCTGCAGTGAAAAGAAAGATGGCTACATGTATGCAATAGCACAAATTCAGTGTAAGAACAGCTGTGTTGACAATTAGAGCTAAAAATCAGTATCCACCCCCCACCCCCCCCACAACAAACCAAACCAAGAGGATTCCCATAGGGAAAATGTCTAACTCAAAAGCTCCTCCCTTAGGGACAGGGGGCATGTCATTCTCTTTAAAGTGGAAAACAAATGGCAGGTCTCCCCACAATGGAGATGCTTTCAACACCCCAACTGGTAGCAAGACTCCTGCAAATGAAGACACGCATGCGGACACACACATGCATGCACACTGACTTTCAGAGCTCCTTCCTGCAGCCAGAGAGCCAGACCCCAGCACCTCGCCCTCCATTTCCAGGGCTCAAAGCCAAGGCAAAGGCAGCAGGGCAGGGAAAGGGTCTAACCTAAGGGAAAAGTCTTGCCTAGCCCCGTTTCCTGCTGGGACCTAAGGGCTTCAAGCAGTCTTGCCCTTTTGGGGGCGTAGGGTGAGGGCCAAAAAGGCGGGCACCCCGGGGCATCCAGCTCTACTTTTGCCTCTCATACCCAGACATGTGAGCACTCAGCCCCCTCCTGGCTCCCCAGTTCTTCCTGGATGTGCACCGTAGGCGGGTTTGCAGCCGTCTCTGCGGCACTCCCAACCTTAGGGAGGCTGACACCATCAGCCTCCAGGGAGAGGGAGGAGAGGAGGAGTAGAAACCCTAATGGCGAGCTCCCCATCGAGCGTCTCCTCTCAGAAGCCTGCACGCTGTAGGCCGTGGCTCACATTCACTAATCTCAGCACAAGCTGGCCACCGTGCCAAAGCCATCGCCAACGGTCCCAAACTCCCAGCCATTACCCACTTACCTAGTCCTCAGAGCAAAGCCCCACCCTCCTTATTCTGCGCTCCTGCCACAGCACGTGAATTTCAAGCAACAGCGAATTGTAGCAGTAGTTGTCACTTAGCTCACAGTGGTTCACACCTGTCCTGAGGAAGGTTACAGTAGATCAATCACGAACAAGTAAGGGTCACACAGGCAAGGACCCATTAATTGTGGGTTGTGAAATCGATGATGGGTCCCTGGAGGTGAGAACCTTTTCCAGTTTGTGACTTTAAAATACAACAAGCAAAAAGGAACAAGTTGTGGACTGCACTTCGATTAGCACGACACAGAACTGGCAAAGGAGGAGTGGGCCCAGCCGGGAAAGATGAAGGGGAGTGCTGGCGACAGGGCAGCCACTCCTATTCCCGCTCTGACCAGGCAGGCCGCTCAGCCAGCTGCCCAATCCCGCCTCTTCCTCCCCTCACCTCCCGATGGAGCCTGTCTCTCCCTGTGTAACTGCCTCGCTCTACTGAGGAAGATCTAGGCTATAGCCTGGGCCATGACTAGCACACAGACAAATCACGGACACGTGTGCATACTACGCTCTCCCAGAAGGAGAAAGAAGGATGGTGGTGAGCTTGGATCATGCCTCCTTAGCTGGTTTGGTTCTGGACCTGACTGCATGAATTGTCCAGTGGAAACCCCTGGTACCACAAGGGGTGCAAGGGCTCTGCCTCCCTCCCTGGACTGCGCTGAGAGCAGCGAGGCTCCTGGCCACAGGCAGGAACTAGCCAACTTATGGCTTTGGATTTCACTTCACCTCACAAGCCCTCAGCACTGAGACTTGCTTGATGACTAGAAGTTTCCATCTAAACCACAGGCCCTGAGAAAGGAGTGACCAACACCGTCGCCTAACCTGGGGCTGTGTCCTATTCAGAACACCCTGCAGATTGCTGTTTCCATGTTTCTGTTTTGTGTTTCCTGCCTGTCTTACCCTCACCTAGGACCCGAAAGCCTCACTGCCATAGGGCTCTCCCAGACCATCTGGTCTGTCCTGATCTTACCCAGCTGAATTTCTTTAAAGATAGCCCTTGGTTCTTGCTGCCACAGAGTCATTCTGCAGCTGCTGTGCGTGGGGCAGTCACTTAAAAGCTCCCTTAGGCCAGATATGGTGTCCTTCCCCTCTTGTGTTTCCCACAGTATCTACCCCAGAGCCAGGCAAATGCATTAAAACACACTATAAAAAAAAGAATTTTTTTAAAAGTATGGGTGGCTGAAATGTATAAAAGAAAAAGGGCCCAAAAAACCCAAAGAGCTGCACATCAGCTACTCAAGGATCCCAATGGATAAAAGACTGCGGGCTCTCAAGCTGGGGGGCACGTTCTGCAAGACGGCAAGTTCATACGCACCCTCAAGAGGCAAGACTCACAGGTTCAGCCAATTTCTGGGACCACTGTCTTCAGGATCCAAGGAGAAAAGAGGTACCTCATGACAAATCAGAGGTGGGCTATGTTTATGCCACGAAGCTCGTTTTGTGACCCCCTCTTTCCAGACAGATAACAATGCATGTTTCCTTTCTGTTCCGCTATAAGGAAGAAGACTGGTCATTCCATGCAAGACATAAGGCAGAAGGCCAGTGCTTCCAGATGAGACAGTCCTATAAATTACCAAGACACTGGGGCCTCACCCCAAACCATCAGGAAACCACAAACCTGAAGATATTATTTATCTCATGAGACGAGGGAGATATAAACCCAGGGGAACCAGGCAGGCTAATGGAACATTTACGAAAAAGAGCAGTAAACACACAAACAGCTCAATCTTCACATCTTAACAGCAAACCTCTCCCCAGAGTAACTCTACAGAAAAGCAAACTCAAAATATCATATGACTTGACAACGGCCCACTTCAGAAAAACTCAACAACCATGAACCACACCAGAGCTTCACCCCCCACTCCACTCCTTCACTTCTGTCTGGAAGGTGGACAACTCCCAAATCAGCACCGGACAGACTTCCCAATGAAGGTGGGGGAGCAAACAGGATCAGACTCAGGAAAGTGTTTGGGTTGCTAGAAAAAACACAGGAAAATAAAAAAGCCCTTGCTACCTCCCATCCCAGAAGTGGGACAACAGGGATAAACCTAAAAACACGAGATCCAATGCTCTCCTCCTCTCTGATCCAAAGACACTCCATTAAGGCTGAGACACTGGAGAGCTTCTCAGAAGAGCGCTAGCACGAGAGCTCTGCTTCTCCCTATTCTCCATATTCCCTCTCACTCACTGACAGACGTACGGAGGTAAGTAACACTGACTCCTAAGTCATGGGTACAGTCTGCCATTAAGAATCTGGAAGTGTGCTCCATTAACTTTAGCAGCTCGTGATTAGGGCTTTCAACCTCTCAGGTGATGAGAAAGTCGATTGCTCGATTGCCTTGGCAGCTGGCAGAAGCAACAGGAATGATGCTACCATGAACAGAGTGAAATGTACAGTTATTTCAAGGGGAGGGGAGGAGGGTGGAGGAAGAACGGGACTGACTTGAGGTCACAAAACTGAGGAATTCAGTATGACAAAACTAACACAGCTTCTATGAGAGGTGATTCTGAAACCAGGTTCCTAAACTTTAAAGAAAAAGGATGTGAGGCGTCCCTGCTTTCCCCGCCAGAGGCCCTCTGCCAGTTCTTGTTCAGCTATCTTCTATTCGAGACTACCCACCCTCGCTTCTTCCCTGCTCCCACTGAAGCTACCCATGCTCAAACAGAAGAGGATCCTCATCCCTCAGAAACTCCCAACTCGATTTGCACTTCTGACTCCTTCTCTTCCCTTCTTCAAGGTCAACGGTGAACACTCACACTCGGCCTTTGGCACCAGCTGAATGACCGTCACTGGCAATCCCCTCCCTCCCCTCCCCTCCCTTGAACCTGGCTCACCCTTGGCACCACTTCCAGTCCAATGGGCACAGACCCCAGCTGCCTTTAAAGGAAGTTTTCCATACCGAGAAATGCAAATATCCAAAACAAAACGTCTAAAAAAGGAACAGTGTTGAGACTTCTTCCAGTTTTCCAAGGAGCTCGTCCAGCTCCAGGGTAGCGCAGGGGCTGGGCGTGACGAGGTGGAGCCCCGCGCACAGAGTGTGGTCGTGTGCTTCTTCCAAGCCCCAGGGCTGCGAGGGGGACCAAAGTCTTCGCATGGAGGATCTCAGCCCTTCCAACTCCCTCGTTTCTCCTCACTTCCCCTTCCACAGTAGCTTCATTTGGTTCTTCAAAACTGGAGCTTGGCAACCAAATGCCTAGGTGAAAAAAGGAAAAAAATGAGAGCAGCTCAATGGAGTGGAAGCAAATGGAGAAGAGCCCAGCCTCTGGAGGTGGAAAAGTACAGCCCCAAAGGAGAATTCTGGATAGCCAAAGGCTTCCACAAACCGTGGGGAGGGCTCAGGATGTAACAACAGCACTTGCTGGGGGACCTGACTAGCCCATGACTTGGACGCCAAAAAAAGGTCCTAAAATAACTGACAAATGTATTCTGTCCTATCGCCTCACTTCTATTTCCCTTGCCCCTTAATTTTCCACCCACTTTTTCCCCCTACTCTTTTCCTGAGGCTCACCTGCTCCAGAGACTAAAAAAAGAAAGAAAAAAGGGGTGCCTGGGTAGCTCAATTGGTTGAGCATCTCTTTTCTTTTTTTTTTAAATTTTATTTGAGAGAGAGCAAGAGTGAGAGGTCGGGGGGCCGCAGGCTCCCCACTGAGCAGGGAGCCGGACACGGGCTCAATCCTGGGACTCCAGGACCATGACTGAGCTGAAGGGAGACACCCAATCAGCTGAGTCACCCAGGTGCCCCGAGCATTTGACTCAACTTGAGCTCAGATCCTAGTCTGAGGGTGGAGAGACTGAACTGAGCAGAGTCAGCTTAAGATTCTCTCCCCCAACCCCTGCTCTCTCTCTAAATAAAATCTTTTTTTTTTTTTTTAAAGATTTTATTTTTTTTTTAAAGATTTTATTTATTTGGGGCGCCTGGGTGGCTCTGTGGGTTTAAGCCTCTGCCTTCGAC
>NC_081572.1:22775848-22848825 GCF_022355385.1 Mustela nigripes
CTCTCTCTCTCTCTGCCTGCCTCTCTGCCTACTTGTGATTTCTCTCTCTGTCAAATAAATAAAATCTTTTAAAAAAAGGGGGGGGATTTTATTTATTTGAGAGAGAAGGAGCACAAGTAGGGGGTGGGTAGAAGGAAAGAGAGAAGCAGACTTCCTGCTGAGTATGGAGCCTGATGTGGGATAGGACTGGATCCCAGGACTCTGGGATCGTGACCTGAGCTGAAGGCAAACACGTAATTGTCTGATGCCCCTACCCGCCCCTAAATAAAATCTTGGAACAAAACTGGAGTAACCCCTGGTGAGCCCAGCTGGGAACAGCCACAGGTCTCTGCTGCTTCTGGCTATTGAAGAGGACTGACACAGTCACAAAGGTCAATGTGGTTTCTGATTTAAGAAGGGCATCGTCCCACCTGTCACTCTGTCTGCTGACTCCAAGCACTCCAACATGAAACTCCCCAGGTAACATCATGCACAGACCAAGTGGCCCACTCAGAATTCCCAAATTAACATCAGCCTGACTGACAGGAAGTCATAAGGGCCAAATTCTACACCATAGAGATTCTCCCTTCATGAGCATCACTTCCCTTTTTTTCAAGGGGCCCTAAGGTCTAAATCAGGAGCGAGGACAGCAAGATGCTTATTCTTTGCCATAGATGATAATCCTGGTGTCACACATATCAAAGACACCCTGAGAGTTCACTCAGTTCAACCCTTTGCCAATTCATGACCGCCCCTCCCCCATTCTCATGACAGTTGGCTACCCCTGGCCTATACCTCATCAGATCAAGTCCCTTCCCATCTCAGGGCCTTTATACTCACTGGACCCCCTTACCCAGAACGCTCTGCCTTGATATTCAGATGATCAGCTGAGATCTGAATAGCTCAGCTGAAATGACATCTCCTCACAGGGGCCTACCCTGATCACCCAAACTTGACCACCACTATCCCACCACTAATCACTAAACTCCACCAGGTTTTATTCCTGGTAACATAGATGGTCAACTGCCATTAGCCTATTCACTTCTTTATATGCTCCCTGTCTGTCTCTCCTCATGAAAACGGCAGCTCCGCGAGGTCAGGGCCATAGACCACCTCGCCCAGCACGCTCTTCCCGGTCCACACTGGGACTTAACGAGCACACAGAGCTGAAGGCAGAGCCCCGTAGGGAGTTCACTAAGGCCTGTGGAAACCCACTCCGATTCTGGACCTGTCTGGTAAAACAGTTCTTCTGAAGTGGGACTGAAGTCGAACTCCTTAACACCCTACATCCATCATGGCCCCTGTCCTACCCCCAGAGCCACACAGGGTAAGTCTAACCATCCCCGCTTCACACTTCTTTCAGCTAGCAAGCCCCTCTCACCCTGAAACGTCTTGGCTCCGTGTTAGTCATTTACTCCTCACCTGCTGAAGCTGGGAGCGCTGCCCCCCAACCCCCGCGCCAAGCCCACCTCTGACTGTGCTGCTGGGGAGGGGTCCTCTTGAAGCACAACACCCACAGAGGGGCTCTAACTAGTGGGTCCTGATTCCTCCACAACGGCATGTGTCAGTGCGTCCCTAGCTCCTTCCTACCTTCCCATCCTAACTGCAGCCAAGCTGCCAAACAGAGAAAACCCCCAGCCATCAGAACATTTGGATGTTTTAGGAGTCGCTTCCGAGGGGATACAACTTGCATGTAATCGAAGATATGACAAGACGTACACCCAGTCCAGGATGCTCTAAGTTAAAGCTCTGCAGTGTCCCAGAGTTAGGATTTCTTGATCTCTCTTCTTTCATTCTTTCTCGCCTTGTTAATCTTTGTTACCCAGCTCGAGAGCTTTCCCCCACGTAGAATAGAATCAGGGACTTCTAGAACTCAGAGGGGAGGCACGCAGCTGGGTTCACCTTAGCCACGGCCCAGAAAAACCCATGGGGGCACAAACGCCAGTCATCACACTCTCCAGTTGCGAAGAGAGCAGAGAGTGTAGGGAGATGAAGATTCCCTTCATCGTCAGACCGTCTCCCTGTGGGTTTCTCCCCGAGTTTGTCTCGTGTGGGAGACAGCGCTGGGGAACAAAGAAGGCTGGAGAGGAAGCAGACGTAGTCAGTGCGCAAGGAGGACAGCCTACATGAAGAGCAGATAGGGTCACCGCCCGGCGGTGAGAATGTAAGATCTCGCAGGTAACCCAAAGCACCAAACTCGCGACTCACTGGCAATTTTGTTCCCTACTCACCTCTACCTTTCAGTGCCTCCAAGAAGGCAGTTTAAAAGACTAATTACAATCGATCTGCACAAACCAGTATTCCAAGATATTTTATGGGGAAATTAATGAGTAGAATTCAGTTAAAGTAGTGACGGGAGAAGAGCCTCTTAGATAAATGGATCCCTTAGCTAATTCACTTAATCTTTTTGATCGTTTATTCTTCAGTGGTCCAGGTGGAACCCTCACTCGAAAAGCGAGCTTGTTTTCCTCACCCTCACATTCCAAACCACTGGACCTCGGGAGTTCTCACTGAAGTGCATTCCTATTGCGATGAAAGGCACGTCTGCGTTCTCTTTGACGACATTATCCTTCCCTTTGGTTTCCTCTTTTCCATGTCATTTGTGCAACAGCAGGTAGATAAAGTATGAGAGAAGGCTGCACACTTAGCTACATTTCTGCGTCCTCCTCCTTGTTTATATTTGGTGGTTAGCTTGCACATTGCTTGGCAAATACATTTTAAGCCCCTCGTGTCTATCTGCTCTTCTCCCATTTGGTGTCTGTGCCTCCTGGGGGACCCCCATTATCAGACTTCGTGACTCTCTGGGCAGATGCCTGGATCAGGAGTCCACGCATGGGGTGTGGGGGAGGGAGGTGAGTGCATGACAGTAACTGTCCAGGAAGAGACTCTGCTAGACAGTGAGGCAGTGAGCTCATACCCTTGGTGGCGATCAGCAGGGGGCCCCTCGCTACGTGGAGGGTTCGACCTCTTGCTTCTGTTTGGAAATGAGCTGCGCTTCCTTTAGAGACAGGTACACCTCTTCCTGAGGATCATAGTAGTAGAACTTTCGGATATAAGAGATCAGAGGTCTACGAAAAACAAAAGAGGAATACACGTGAAGTGTTATTTGCAAAGGCCTTAAGCAAAAGATCCCCTTTGTTCAAGCCCTCCTTCTTCTTCAACCCCTATATGCCTGGGAACACACAAAAAACCCTCAGCCGACCTAAGAAACTTGCCACATTCTCACTTGTTAAATTTCTGTCTCCCTCCCTCTTACCACCTCCATTCCACTCTTCGTAGACTGCAGAAGGGAGTCTCACACACACACACCTTCCTCCCTTCGAGCTGCCATGTGACACTTCTAGAGTTAGGTGCTAAGACACGCGAGAAGTGAAAGGAGGATGCCTGTGCCATCAGCGGGCAGGCCTCACTCACATTTCTAACGACACCTCCATCCCTGCCCCGACCCGCAAGAGCCCGCTGTACTTAGGCAGTGGGAGATCCGGGATGTGATCTATCCGGACGAGCTGTCGGATTCGGAATCTGCAAAGGTGCTGGAGGGATTTGACATTGCTGAATCTAGACACAGGGTAGAGCAGCTGGACTGGAGTTGGTGGTAGTCCTTCAAGAATGAAAACCAAGACATATTCAGAAGGAACAACGCTGCTAACTACAATTCGCTTATGAAGCGAATCCAGGGAAGGGAAAATAGGCTTCCTTATAGTTCTCATGTGCGTTCTGTAGGGTGCAAAAGCTCCTTCCACAAAGAACTGATTTCCATTTGCTGAAACATTACCACTGTATTTCACTCAGGGGCCTCAATCCTCCTCTGCCAAGGGCCTCCCTAGCATTACTCTTCACAGCTGAGAGTCTTGCTCTTCAGAACAGCCCAGTGAAAACCGCCAAGCTAAAGACTTTACTTGGATCCACGTGGCCAATCCCAGGCCTGAGGCTCTCCGTGAAGAGCAGGAATCAACACACCCCTGCTAGAAAGGGGGGGATACTTCAATGGCACATCTAAAAGCATCCTGAAGGGGAGAACTCAGAAACGCTTCTCAGAGGGGTCCCCAGCCAATTCCAGCTAAGAGGCTGGTAAGCAGAAGGCAATGGCTGGGATCAAGGCTACAAGCCCGTCACTCCTGCCATTTACTTCAACCCCCCATTGGCCTCCTCCCGCCCCTTGTGCTCCAGAAATTTTAGGCTGGATCCAGGAACAGGGGAAAAAAAAAAAAAAGATGATGCTTTTAAAAGAAAACCAATGATGGTAGCTCGGGGAAGCTGGAATTAGTACCACTCAGTGCCAAAGTGCCCGCTGCCTGATGCCAACCAGGCCCGACGGGAGCCCCACCCCCTGCTTTCATCAGCATCAGCAGGCTCGGTGCTGCAAAATTCCAGCCCCACCCAGGGGTCAGTGCCACAGAATGGAGACATCCACAATGGCAGGGACACTGAAACTGGTCCAGGGGAACAAAGAATATTCTAGTTTCACTAAACAAAGGGGCTACAGAAGGTAAATAAGCAAACTGCTCTCAGAAAGAATCTGAGCTGCAAAATCTCTGAAAGAATTCTCTTCTCGGCCGCTGTCCTATCAAAAGAAATTCTGAGGACACAACTTGTTGGAAAATAACATATCTACCGTTTCAGGAGTTTAATTTCAAACATTTTAAAATTTTGTTTGAAGGGATGAGAAGAAAAAAAATTAAAGCTTGCTGATTGTCTCCCAGAGCCTTTGCATGGTCACTGATAACAGACTTTCTAAAAAAGAAGAAAGTCAAAATATGTATTACACTGTTACTAAGTAAGTAGGATTGACTTTAACACATTTAAGTCATCCAGTCTTCAGAATTATACTTTGAGGCAGGTATCACAATTATCCCCATTTCACATATGAAGAAACTGAGGCCTACTGGGCTCAAAGACCTTTATTGTGGCACAGAACCCACAAAGCCGGCCTGCCATGAGCATCTGCTCTGTCTGAGAAAGAGCTGAGCCCAAAGAACCTCAAAGGAGGGTTCCTCAGGCGTCTCCCCAGAGCATCTGCCCTTCTGCTCTCGGACGAGGGCACTGTCCAGGACAGCCCTAGCACTTTGATTCATGACCAGCCTCTCTCAGGCCTCTCCTTGCTCCTATCCCTTCAATTCTGGGGCTTATCCTTTGAAGCACTGTAGCCCTCTTGCACCCCCATGAATGGTCCTCTCTGCTCACATTCACACACACATACATCATACATGGATTTCTCTCTTGAATATATTTAAACTCAAGTGGTTTTAAAATGGTATTGGGTTCAAAGGCCTCTGAATTTACCCTCTCTCTCCTATGTTTAAAAAATATTCTTGGGGCGCCTGGGTGGCTCAGTGGGTTAAGCCTCTGCCTTCGGCTCAGGTCATGATCTCAGGGTCCTGGGATCGAGCCCTGCATCGGGCTCTCTGCTCAGCAGGGAGCCTGCTTCCCTTCCTCTCTCTCTGCCTTCCTCTCTGTCTACTTGTGATCTATGTCTGTCAAATAAATAAATAAAATCTTAAAAATATATATATTCTTTAGTAAATTAAACTTGAGTAATTAAACTATGGCAAACAGAAAGCTTTTGGGGGGCGGGTTGTAATAATGCTAAATTCAAATGATGTTTCAAAAACAAAGGTAATTTACGTATCTAATTATTTATTCCCAAAGACACAGTACTATCAGACCTGTGCTTAAAGAGATCAGGATAATAAGTAGCATAAAATTATCTGATAGTTTGCCTACTTGAATTTTAATGACCATAAATACTTGCCTATTTAATTGTGTTATTTTTAGCCTTAGGTTCACAAATAGCAATTTGAAACCTGTTAATTCTCTGATATTCCCTGGGGTCAGCCTGACCACTTCCTGTTTGCCCCAAAGACAGCAAACAGCTGGAGCTCTCACATCCAGAGCATGTTAGCGGAAGAGGTTAGAAATGGAAATAAATGTGAGACGCACACCAGGACAGCAGAAAGGGAAAGGGTGAGGTGGACTGTGACCACCAGGAACCTTCCTCTGGTCCTTCACACCAGGGTTCCTGGGCACCAATCCAGTTTCTGGCCACTTCTCTGTTTTTTCTCCCCCCAACAAACACCAGGTTGGGGGTGACAAATCTCTTCCCAAGTCTGAGCATTCCCACACACAGGTCATTCTGCCAAACCAAACTGTTCCCTGAAGACCAGAATTTTCCAGGCCAAAATGTCAATAGTGCAGAATTAAGAAACCCTGGGACACAGGGAATACCTGTCACTGAACAAATAATTATAAGATTAATGATGGTTACGAAAGAGACCAATTTCCTTAATGTTGTGCAATTCAAAGTGCGATGAAAAAACAAAAGGTATTGGGGTGCCTGGCTGGCTCGGATTAGCATGTACTCCTAATCTCAGGGTTGTGAGTTTGAGCCCCATGTTGAATGTAGAGCATACTTAAAAATAAAATCTTAGGGTGCCTGGGTGGCTCAGTGGGTTGAGCCTCTGTCTTCAGCTCAGGTCATGATCTTAGGTTCCTGCAATCGAGCCCTGCATTGGGCTCTCTGCTCGGCAGGGAGCCTGCTTCCCCCTCTCTGCCTGCTGCTCTGTCTGCTTGTGATCTCTCTCTCTCTGTCGAATAAATAAAATAAAACATAAAATAAAATGAAAGCTTAAAAAAAAGTTTTTTCTCTTTATGCACTTCACAGATGATGGAGGTCCTCCTAACTAAGAGAGATAGACTCACTTTTGAGTTTTGGCTCAAACAGCATCAAGGGTTCTGTGCTAATCCAATCACAGTCTCTTTTTGAGACTGCTGCCTGGTGGACCAGACTGAGATGCAGACAGTGACCTCAGTTTTGTTACGACCATGCTCCTCTATTAAAAAGCGGAAACCAAGATTAGGTGCCATCATTTTTATTTTTACTAAGGGTCCCCTCCCTTGATGCCACTTACTCCATTTATTTCAATTCATTTCCTTCCTTCTGCTTCTGATTTGCCACCATCCAGAACTTTTCTATTAGTCCTAGTTTTATGATTCCCATGATCCCTGGCATCCCTTTAACACCAGCTTGCAGGCCCTGTTAATGTACCCCACCCTAGTGCTGAGCTGAAAGAAAACCTGACTTTGAACCCTGGCTCTGCAATTCACTGCACCTCAGTTGCTGCTGTTGCTGTTGTTGGTGTGTGTGTGTTTTAAGCAGGTTTCAGGCCCAGCATGGAGCCCAATGTGAGACTTGAACTCACAACCCTGAGATCAAGATCTGAGCTGAGATCAAGAGAAGGACATTTAACCGACTGAGCCACCCTGGTGCCCCACTGAACCTCAGGGTTTTTTTGTTTTTTTTTTTCTTTTGTTTTTTTTAAAGATATTCTTTATTTATTTGACACAGAGAGAGAGAGAGGTCACAAGTAGGCAGAGAGGCAGGCGGAGAGGAGGAAGAAGCAAGCTCCCTGCTGAGCAGAGAGCCCGATGCAGGGCTCAATCTCAGGACCCTGGGATCACGACCTGAGCCGAAGGCAGAGGCTTTAACCCACTGAGCCACCCAGGTGTCCCTGTACCTCAGTTCTTAATCTGTATCAAAAAGAAAGAAAGAAAGAAAGGAAGAAAAGAGAAGAGAGACTGTAATACTCCTTTAAAGGATTTTGTAAGGGTTAAGCGAAATAACACCTACCCTTTTAGACATTGGGTTATCATCACCCCAAAGTCTCAACAAACAGGCTCCTTTTAGAATCTACTGACTGGTGCAGGCTGAGAACGCTCAACCCAAATGCTAATCACTACCTCTTCTTCACGCCAAGTCCCTCACAGAATCAACCTCCCAGAATGCCTAGACTTCTACGACAAGCAAAGGAGGACAGCAAACAATGGTAAAGGAGAATACTGGCTTTGCTTTTGCCTCAAACCTTCAAAGAGAGGTCACTTACGGTCTGGGAGCAAATACGAACTCTGCTTTGCCTTCTCAGCTTGATTACAGTTTTAAGTGCAAATAGATATCCTCTCTGGAGCATTCCTCACAGGTCCTCAAAAGACATCCTCCACTAATAAACACACTGCTGACTTCCTTATGCAGTCTCCACAAATCTACTCAAACTCAGATTTCAATTTGCTTGCTATTAGTTTTCCCTGGTAACAGACTGGCAGCTGATAAAGCACAGGCTTTGGAGTCAGTTGAGCCTGGGTTTGAACTCTGACTTGAGCCCCGATAGGCTAAGTGACCTCCCATTGGAGCCTTTCAGCCTCAGTTTCTTCACTGGCAAATGAAAATAGTCTTACCTATCAACAGACCAATCTATTAGCTAACTTTGGGTTGTTGTAAGAAATGCGACCTATAGTACCTGACAAAGTAACTGGCACAGGATACACAGTCAATAAATAGTAGCAACTGCTACAATTTCGAGCCCTTACCAATGTTAAGAATCTTGGTTAAAATTTCTGCAAACAGGGGACATTTGTAGAATGAAATGAGCTACAGCAGAGTGTTTAGGACTCTGCAAAGTCTCTCAAATACTCTATAGGTAGTTACATGCTCCAGATTCCAGAATCCTCTGAGATGATCTCCTGGTTCACCCATAAACAGAGCTGCTTCCCCCAGCCCTTGTCAATCATCCACCACAAACCGCCATGCCTTTTACTGAGTTCTACATGTGGTCTTGCCTTTTTCTTCCTACCTGTCCTCTCTTTGAGGCTATGAGATCTCTAAAGATAGAAATGTGGCTTATTTTTGATACTGAGTTACAGAATAAATGTTTATTAAATAAAAAACCTCCAAAAGCCACAAATTTTAAAAATTACTAGTCAATTCCTGTAAGAAAGGATTCTAATTTTTCCCTTTAACCAAGTCAACTGCACAAGATCCAACTATGTTGACGGCATTGAGGCAAATACAAAATGAAGTGAGAATTAATACAGTTCTCACCCTGTCATGCTTTATTTAAATCACCAAGATTATAAAACGCATTCCTGTAACCTGGCTCAATTCTGTTACTGATGTTCTGCCTGGGGCTCCCCTGGAACTTCTTTTTAGAGCAATTTCTTGGCACACAGTTTGTTTAAGAATCTTAATTTGATTCACTGGGAATGCATGAAGTTCTCATTTTAAGTTCTGTTTGTATCTTACAAATCCCTCAATTAATATGCTTGTCATTTTGCTTTTCCCCAGCCTTAGAAAAGCAGACAAACTCCTCCAAACCACCCCTTCTCTCCGCTCCATAGAGATGATACAGACAGCTCCCTACTTCGTGGGCAGAAAGGCTACATAACACACCAGTAAGGACAAGGGATGGGAACTGCCCAATGCTCCCAAATGGAGAGATGTCTTTATATTTGCCCTGGCAGAGATAAAAGACACAAGAACTACTTAGTCTTTAATAACAAGTTTCGTATGAACAGACAAAATCCACAGCAGATGGCCACTGAATTCAGCCTCTCTGCCACTCACCGTGGCCTTTCTAGTGAATACTCTTTTACCTGCCCTGTTCCCGTAGAAACAGCCTGAGCAAGTTCTTGCCTCTCTGCTTCACATGGAAGCGTGAGATGCCTAGATCAGGGACAGGGGACACCTCTGAATGATAAATATTCACAATGTTTCTCATCCATGTGGTCTGAGAAGCAGATTCCTTCTCAGTACGTCAAAGGATTAATGCTCAGGAGCAGGGACTTAACCACTGGACTCCAGGAAGAGCGGCTGCCATAAGAGCCAGGAAAAATGACTTCAAGGAAGTATGGCTCTTTCCGGGAGGCAGGGGGACACATGTTGATACTATACTGCATCATGCCCAAGGAAACTACGTAATGTAACTCTAGCCTCACCTGGAACCCTGGATCTCAAGAAATAGAGGAACTTCCCATTCTTGGAGTGCATGATGGCTCTCTTGATGAACTCCACCACCGACTGACAACGATCCTCAAACTTGGGGTGACACCACAGACTGAAAGTTCCTGCCATGGAAAATTAGGGAGAGATAAAGATGTAAAAACTTACTTTTAAAGCATCTGGGAAGCTCACTTGAACATTTTAACAATTTGCAATTCTGGGAGGGTCATTTGTGGGCAAGCAGTCAGACAGAGGTCCCTGAAGCTGCCTTGTTCCCCTATGTTCCACAATGAATGGAAAAAAAGAAATCGAAATTGTCTTTAATAAAACATTAGTATAAACACTAATCCTTAAATCACAGACCATTAAAAAAGACTGCCACAGAAAAAGCCGATTGAAATGCCATCCCCTCAGGAAGGTCTGTGCTCAAGCATTCATAGAACAGTCAACCAAGAAAGGAAGAGTAGTTTTGCAAGTCTCACTCATTCATGTGTTAGGCACAAAACACCGAATTCTAGTCTTTTCTTCTTTAACTTCCAAAGCCACCCCCGCCCCTGGTATGTTGCAAAGATCCCACCCCAAACCCAAAAGCAAAAGGGAATATAAACTCCCGTGACTAAAAACAAACCAAAAACTCAAGCACTAAGTGCAAAGGAATCACCTACAAAAGGGACGGAATCCAAGAGAACTACAGTTCTGAGTCTCTCTAGCTACTCTTACAGTATCACTTAAAAAGATGAAGACAAATGCTCCATTGCAACTGCCAACTTAAAGACCCACAGGCTCCCATTAAAAATTCCATTTATTCAAGGAAGAAAAGCCCCTTTGAACAAAAAGTAACTGGAGCACCATGTGAAGGTTCTCTCCTTACTGGCCTCTCGCCTATCAGGGACCTTAGAGGTCAGGTATTTCCTGTCTCATGGCCAAGCCATTCATCATTTTCATATACTTATAAAAATACTTCATTCTGAAATGCTTTACTTTGCAGGGTGTTTTTCTGCTGGTTTGATTTTGGCCTTTGGAAATAGCAGGAGAGCAGGCAACAGCCATCTAACTAATTCTCAGGTCTATGGACTGATGGGCCTCTCTTCGTGCACCTTTAAGGCAAGGGTGGGGATGGAGGAAGCCATGGACAGAGCTATGCTGGCCTAACATGCCACTTCCTGCCTCACATGAGAAGCAAACCAAATAAATACAGCACAACACGGCTGAGAGAGAAGACACAGTGGGGGCCGAGAAGAGCCTGCAAGAGCAGCTAACACAGCTCTTTTGAGGCTGATCCCTGAAACTCCCCTAAGTTCTCTCCACTTTTCAAGTTTGTGACACAGGGAGTTATTCGGACAAAGGATGTAGGAACCAGCCCGGCCACTGCTGACCACCTGAGTTTCTGGCCCACGTCAAACACAGAATGCCACGATGTAAAGTCAATCCAGACAACAGGGTTGAACAAATCAGCTTCTAGAGGTGACCGCAGCATTCAGCACCAGCTGAGCACAGAGGAGGAGACAGGAAGGCAGATAGTCTAAAGCATGTTGATCCCACAAAGTCTCTGAGTTTTGATGGCTATTTCCTAAGAGACCACACAGGTGACCTGAAGAAATTATCACCATGCCGTCTGGGAGGAGGAGCTAATGTGACTCTCAGGCAAAGAAATTCACTACAGGATGGTCACAGGGTAAACACTAAATTCTCCTCTCTGGGTATAGGATTATAATAGAAGTCTCTCTTGACGTCAAGTCTAATTATGTTTTCTTTATTAGCTATAGCTACAGCAATTACCTACATAGAGGTGAAAGTTGAAGTGACATCATTCGTTAAGTCTAACTATGAACAGAGGCTGGGAGAATTTGTGGAATGGTCCTAGGTTATTTCTTCCTTCTATCGAGAGAGTTCTATGGGCTTTGCTCTGTTTAACAATCTTGTTCAGGCTCTCTTCTTTTGGAGAGAAATGCTGAAAGTATTTTTCAAGAGAACCATCACCTTCCTCCCTACCCCTTCCAACAATCCTTCTAGGGCTGAAACCAGTACCCATAACAACATTCAATGGAGCATGATGAGATTTTTCTCCCAAACCGTAGTTCCACTTCCATAAAACCTTCCCACACAAAGGCCAAACAGCAGGAGTAGTGACCAGCAAAGGGGGAAGAAGGCTCTCCACAAACGGCAGCATGGCAAACAGCAGCACCTCTTACCTCTGTAGTGCTCCATTCTTGTGTGGTGGGTGATACCCTGTGACCGGAAACTGAGGCTCAGGATGTAGCGAGGGTCAGAGCTGTCTCGTACCAGGAAAGAGCCGTCTGGCTTCCCTTTCAGCTTCATCTCTGCATCTTCCCAGTTCATTGGTCCCCAGTACCAACCACACTATCAAAGACAAGAAGTGGTCAAGTACTTCACAGCATGGAGGAAACGGGTACATTTTCAGCACAATCTATTTTACTGCAGGAGAATCCCCACCCTCCCACCACTTCCAAAACATTTCACTAGATAAGGGCCGCTAACAGTGTCTTAACCATTATCCACCAAGAGCAGACTCATTCTTTTAGCCCTCCAAAGTAACGAAGCCTACAATCCCATTACCAAGGCCTACAAGGAAAAGAAGAGGGAACTGGGTCAGTTAATCTGTCAAAGTCAGCTTCCCCTATGTAAACAGTTCTCCACGACCGTTCTTCACCACATTCAAATGTTTTTCTCCGTGATTCGATTTTCCAACGTCCCTTATGGAATTGATCATCGCAGCACACTGCTTTGGCACTGTAAATATAGAGGCAAGAGAACTACTCTTCCTCTAAAAATAAGAAAAGGGGAGCCCAGGACAGAAGAGGGAGAGTGGGAGAGGAGGCCAGCCGCCAGTCTCCAGGCACCGCCTACCTTCTCCAACTCTCGAAGGCTGGCGGCAAAGCTGCTTGAGTCGGGCCGGTAGAGGGGACACTGGAGATGCTGGGGGGGCTGGCTGTGCAGGGATTCAGCGGCTCGGATGGGAGCCATCCGGGGAAACGCATCTGCCGGGCGAGAGAGGGGCAGTTACTTGTTCACCCTCCCAGCTCCCAACCACAAGCAGACCCTCCCTACCCCCAAACAGAGATGCTAACTGAAGAGGGGCAAGGCATCAGAAGCTAAGCTGGAAAGGGTGGAAGCCAAAGCAGTGGGAAGGAGCTGGATGGACTGTAACAAAAAGCTGTGTGGGCTCGTGTAAGCTGTGAAGGATGGGTGGGGGCGTCTGACCCCAAGAGCGGGGTGGGGGAGCTGCTCACTAACCTGACTAAGGTGACTACGTCAGGGGCTTCACCAGCCTAGAGCGATTCCAGCTTCTCCCACCTCGAGGTGAAGCGCCGGTAAAGCAGCCTTGGAAATAGTGACTCGCTTACTTGCCCAGGAAGGGGAACGATTTTACCAGGCAAGTAGGAAAGAATGCCGATTTCATTCATTTTACTCCTTGGGTACTGGAGACTGGCAAAGCAGGTGTGGGCTACTAAATGCTGGTACTTATTTACAAGGCTGCAGTAAATACGGAAAGCTTAGAAACACCAGAGAACCTTGAATACTTTAAACGTTCTCACCATTTGGAAATTAAGGCTGTCTCCTAAATGGTATCTACTCAGAGACTGCAAAGCAGTCTCAGCAGCAAAGAGGTGAAAAATTCAATAGTCTTTTATCCCTAACAAAAGTCAGATTCACCTCCACAGGGAAAATGGGTTAGAAAAACCAGTTCTTGGCCTCAATTCCAAGGAGTTCTGGCCCAGCCAAGGGGATAAGATTTAAGTGTTCTCGTAAATCCGATTATTTCCATAAATAGACCTCTCCCATCCATCAACAGTCTATCACTTTGTACTCCCAACTTTTACAAGGCTTGCCTCTATACTAAGCTAACCTGGGGCATGGGGTGGAGGAGGCGGAGGTAGGGGGAAAGACTGCAGGGAAGACCCCATCGGAGCCACAAGGACAGATGTAGGCAGCGTCCCACTGATATCATCTAGAAGAGAGAACAGAAGCAAGAGGTTCAGAAATATGAGCACCGGTGAGTGAGGGGAAGCAGAGGCGAGGGAGAAGGATCATCAGGCTGCCCTCTGGATCGAGATGGCCTGACCTTCCCCCTGTCTTTCTGCACAGAGGGCAACAAGCATCTTAATCTGGTATCCTTTGTTGAAAGCAGAAATGTAAGGATGTTCCGAAAGCAGTCTACTAGCTGTAGATTCAGGGCTGATCAACAGATGGACAGTAAATGTTACAGCATGCAGGTAAGAGACCCATTTAACTGCTTAGGGAGATGACAAGGGTGCTGAGAAAGGGACAGGGAATAATTGGGTCATTATTAGAAACCCAGGAGCATGTTGGCTCCTGGAAAAGAACAACAGGTCCATATAGCTCATCCCCTCCCACTAGGGCAAGCAGCAGAGAGGGGCAGAGACTATACCTAGGAGGCTGAGGCTTCTTCTCGGAGGAGGAGGGGGAGTTGGAGGGTGTGGAGAGGTCAGGCCCCGCTGAGAGATGTCCACGTCCACAAGCGACACAGTTTCACCTGAGGGATTCACGGACCAAGCACGTTACGGAAGCACCTTGCCCACAGCTGAGGCCAAAAGCAGAGGAAAGCGAAGGGCAAGCAAGGGAAGCAAGAGGTTCCCCTGGCTCTCAAAAACCTCAAATCTTAATGCTTCCCAGAGCTGGAGTCACCCCCAAACACCTGGGAAAGTCAGTTTTTAATTCTATCATTTCTTGGTCCTGTAAAAGGTCAAAGATTCTTTAGGATAGAAACACAGGATTGACAGTGGAAAGGCCAACTAATTGTGGTTGTGCCGCTCACTATGTAACCTTCACAAGAGATCTTTATTCAAATGGAACCCACACCATGTATGTTTACAGACAGGTGTACCAATTTCTGCCTTAGGGAGGAAGGTAAGCAGCTTGCAAGTCCAAATGGACATGGAAAGTAAGTGCCAGAAAAATGTAAGAACTGCACGGTAACCTGAATGCAGATAAAGGTCTCAAGGTGGGCCTCAACTTCTTCCCAAATGGCTTTCTACATCTAGATTTTCCAGAATATTCCCTCACAAGAGAAGCAACCATTTTGCATATCAACTAATTCCTAAGAGCTGAGACTACGAAGGCCAAAGATGCATTTACAATCCTACTAATGAACCACTTCCACAGTCAGCCAAATCAGGTAAGCTCCAGAGGAACCTGATGGGGGATGGCACATAGTTTCTTCTATTTACAGGCTATCATGCAGTTCCGTTCTCTGCCTTACACCCTCCATCTTGCCATCCAAGCCCATCTACCCTCTCTCTACTTCAGTCACCAGAGGGTAAAGGGTATTTTATAACAAAGGTTGACAGACAAGTTTTGGTAGGTCTGACCCACAGGGAGAAGACTCTCAAGATTTCTCTAATTTGGCCCTTAAAGTGTTATTTCCATCAACTTTTTCTCATTCAGGAGGCTGAATTAACCCCTCGGCTAGAATTTTATTATTTCCCAGTTAAGAAAATGAGGTAACCAATATCTCTAAAAGGCCAAGAGTTGGGCTTTCAGAATCTAATAACACAGTTTTTTACAAAGGTCTGGAGCACTAATTAAGGTAAGCAGAAAAGTTCTGCAAGGGGCACACTGGCTGGCATAGTCAGTAGAGCAGGTGGCTCTTGATCTCAGGGTCATGAGTGAGAGCCCCATAGGGCATAGAGCCTAAGGAAAGAAAAAGAAACAAACAAGCAACAAAAGAGAGAGAGAGAGAGGGAGGCAGGGAAGAAGGGAGCAACAGAGAAAAAGAAAAAAAAAGCTCTGCTAAAAGTCATCAGCAGCTCTGGGAAGCTGGACCCAGACTCATCACATAGCTTAGTAACTGAGAGCATAGCAGCCCAGAGCAACGCCATGAGCCCAGACAAGTGCGTTTCCTGAAGGGTCTGGACAATAGGTATAGCACTTATTTTTTTTTTCCCGAAGATTTCATTCATTCATTTGACAGACAGAGATCACAAGCGGGCAGAGAGGCAGGCAGAGAGAGGAGGAAGCAGGGTCCATGCTGAGCAGAGAACCCAACATGAGGCTCGATCCCAGGATCCTGGGATCATGACCTGAGCTGAAGGCAGAGGCCTTAACGCACTCAGCCACCCAGGCGCCCCTATAGCACTTATTTTTTAAGATTTTATTTATTTATTTATTTGCAAAAGAAAGCATGAATGGGAGTAGGGGCAGAGGAAGGAGCAGCAGCAGACTCCCAGCTGCACAGGGAGCTCAATGTAGGGCTTAAACTCAGGACCCTGAGATCATGACATGAGCTGAAGGCAGAAGTTTAACCGACTAAGCCAGCCAGGCACCCCTAGGTACAGCACTCAAATAAAGCATGTAATTACAAAAGAAAAAAAAAAAAAAAAAGATGTAATTCAAAAGAGCGAAGGCTGTCTGAAACAGGAACATCAAACCCGAAAGTACAAATGTGGGTGAGCTTTCCTTACTTTAGAGGAAACAATGATTAACAAGAAAGACATGCTGCCACAGGACAGAATTCTTTAATTCTGGACGTTGGGTAAGAACAGAGGCCTCCCTCTCCACCTGTGCCTATTACAGACACCAGCTCAGTTGTTCGGACACCTCATGGCAGTCCATGTGGTAATGGGGGTCCCACAAGCCCGCTGAACGTCTTCTGGACATGTCCATTCCTAACTCATAATCCTTCCAATCATCTTTTCGAGGGACACAATCTCCAAAGGAGTTTGAAGTTCGGATTTTTTGGCTGGGCCACAAACAATGAGGAGTACTCCGTGCCTGAGACGAGAGGCACTGTGCTAGAGACCTCCTCTGGCACTTACTCAAGCAGGAGCTCCATACAGGACTGACATAAGGAAAAGGCTCCCTATCTGAACAAGCTCCCCATTAAGGAGAAGGCAGTACATTCTACCGCTTTCCCTACTTGAGCAACTGTGTTCCCTCCTGCAAGAGGAAAGACTTAAATTAGACACAATGAAGAACTCCAACAGCTGCAAGAACCCCTGGCCCACAAATGGGTAAGCCAAGAGTTCACGTAATACCCTTTGCCCAGAGTCTTTAAAAATAGACCAGATGATCACGGATCATGTTGATTAGATCATCCACGAACTCCCCTGGAAGCAGGAACAGGAACTGCATGACTTCTAGAGAGTCATTTACGCACTGCTAGCCTATAAATTTGTAATTCCTACTTTTAATTTATATCGTTAACCCTGAACGGAGCACTGCATACCTGCCATGCACCTAATTACCAGCAAGCAGTCTCTACCTCCAACTATAAAGCCTCCAAAGTCAAGAACACATTCCACACCATAAAAATAGCCTCTCCCCAACCCCAGTGGACATGGAATGAAGGAAGTGACTGCAGGCCCGCTGGAAGCTTGCTCTGTGGAGCATCTGTAAGCGCCCCCTGACAGGTCTTAGAGCACTCCCGCTTTCAGAGGTCAGAAGAAAAAGAGAGCTGTCACCCTTACCTGTGAACAGGGGGCTGAAGGAGACTGGAGAAAAGGCACTTTGAGTTCTTGTCAACCTGGGTTTCCTAGGGGGTGAGAGAGCACACAGAGAATGTGAGGGAGGAGAGGGGATGAGCACATTTGCGTTTAAGTCACTACGACACTCAAGTCTAGATGCACTGAAAAACCAAACAAATCCCAGTCACTGTCAACAACACGTCTGTAACAAAGCCTAAAACATAAAGGGGGAGAATGAAATAATTCAGGCAATTTCTTAAATAAATTTTGCTCTGAAGTTCAGCCTACAAAGCAATGAGAAATCCCTTTAGATCTCTTGACATCCAGCATAATGGAAGAGAAAAACACCTTGAGTGGGAATTAGCAAGTCCATTTCTAGAGGAAGGTAGACAGATGCAAGGCTGATTTTCATAAGGGAGTCAAGACAATGGCTCTTGACCTGAGCAGGTGCCATTTTGGAGCAAACGCTTTCCCTATGGCCCTGCCCCAAGGTGCAGAAGGTCCCAAAGGGAACGAGGGAATAGATTTGGACTTGAGAATGGCACAAGAAGCACAGGCAATGTTAAACCACTAAGATCCCCGCTTTCTATACAAATGCCCCCGAGCCATAGGGCAAAACGATCAGCTTAGTTCGGGGGCTCCCTCAGGTTAAGGGCTCTCTGCCTGGGTCCCAAAGAAAATGGCCCTTCTCCTCTCTGAGTGGCCAGTCACACAGCTCTCCCCATGGCTTCTTGATGCTGCTCCAGGGAGCCAGCTGGAAAACCCAGATCTCCCGTGAAAAGATACACCACAGGTAACTTTACTTTGTACCAATTGCAACTGGCTTTTCAGTGAGAAATGAACAAAATCCAAAAGACTCTGACAAAGACTTTCTGGCCAGAAATGTGCTAAGTTCAAAAACCTTACCTCAGGATGACTGAATTGACTACAAGGTAAAGAATTTGCAGAAGTGATAAAAATATGCTATATCTGGACTATGGCAGAGCTTATATGACTGTATAGGCTTGCCAATATTAATAGAGCTAGACACCTAAAAAAAGGGGGGGGGGAATTTTAGGTGGTCATAAACTATGCCGCAACAAACCAGACTTACAAAAAAGAAAAGAAAAAAACCCCACGAATTCAGTGCCTGACTCTAGGTCTTATACCTGGCTCAACTTCCAAAATTACTCTCACCCAAGGACCAAATAAAACTTCAAATGCACCAACAGAGAAGCTGCATAGAAAATCCGAAATGAAACCCTATTTAAATTATTTGACTTTGGAAGATCTTTACACATTTGTTTTAACACAGATGTCTAAGCTTCTCAAGACTCCCTCCAAACAAAATTTCAAAACCATATTGCGAAGACCTTACTCAGAAACGGCCAAGATGCTGGGTTCCTACCTCACGCTCCCTCTGCAACTTCTTCCACGCTGAGACTTCTCATCTAACGATGGCGCCGCCTATGCCTGCCCCACCCGAGGCGCACACAGGAGAGACATGGCTGTGTCAAAACAAGACACAACCACGGAGTCCTCTGTTTATGTAAGTTGCCTGTGACAGTCTGCAGCTTAGTTCCAATGCTCTAGAGGGCTGGGATGGAAAGTTAATTCTGCTGGACATGAACTTTAAGACTGAAGGGCTTCCAAGCTGATTTTTATTTGATAACTTGTGGGTACAACATGAAACCCAGTAAGCAGAAACCCAAAGCACTGGCCTCTCAAAGGGTTCACACCTCAGCCACTTGGCCGTTTGCCTCTTTTCAAAGGAAGCTGCATTACTCTGCCATCTGCCCATGCTGGGGACGAGTCTCTTCAGTGCCAAGCACTGAAGAACGGCAGTACCCAAATGCACACATCTTGCGGGGGCCTTCTCACTGTGGCTCATCTTCTCCCCCACCCCCGGCATTTTGCAGAAGAAAATCATAGTTTCTAGGATCTGGAGAAAGAAATACATCAGAATCTGAACATGGGCAGAGCCATTTGAGAGCCCTAGGATGGCTTTTTCTGGAAAATAAGGGGGCCTTGGGGCAGGAAGCTTGAAGAGGTAGAAGGTCTAGGGGGCTGATAGGCTAATAATAAAAACAAGTGCTTCCTTCCCTCTTCGGGTAGACGCTAACTAAAAATCCTAAGCAGTTTCTGTCTCAAGGATCCTGAGAGCATTCTAATGGCAGTCATTCATGAAAAGACCAATCCAGACAACTATAAAAAACAAAGCAAGGGAACAATTAACATAAAATTGAGGATGGTGGTTACGTGGGGGAGGGAAGAGATGTAATCAGGAAGCAACACACAGGGGTCTTCAAAGCTACTGATAATATTCTATTTGCTAAGCTTAGTGGTGGGTACCCAAGTATGCAATTCATTATTATTATAGTACATACACTTTATATATCTCCTTCTGTAGGTCTGAAGCATTTAAAATGATAAAAGCCCATTTAAGCTGGATGGGCTGTTTTGGGAAAGCAACATGAATGATTCAGCTCCAGTAACATTTTTAACTAACCCTTCCATACTACATTCCCATGTTATTTTATTCCTCCCCAGATCACTCTGATCACCCTGACAAGCATTAGGGTGCAGAGTTAAGTCATTTTAACTCTGCCAGTAGGCCACTTGCATCTTAGTAGTAGAAAGACTTGAGCAGTAGGGTGGGGAGGATCTGGTGGGCTGTATCTCACGTGTCAGAAAAGGACAGGAGCAGCAGAAGACCTGAGGCAAAGGTCTTCTTTGCAGCTAGCAGTCCTTTGTGTCAGCTACACACTGCTTGTGCTACAGATGACAAAGAGAATGCCTCTGTCCACTGCCACCCTGCAAATTACCGACTGGACGGCAACAGATCCGTGGGAGAAAATGGGTTACAAGCATTAGACTAGACAGGCCGTCAACACATTGATAAAACCATTGGCCACTTTTCAAATTCCTTGAAACCTAAAATATAAACCACGAAATAATGATGTCCTCACTCTCCCTTGTCCATAAACCCCATCTACTGATGTCCTAACACTTAAACATGTCCTTTTCTACAGTAACTCCCAAACTCGGATGTCCAAATGCCAGGTTTGATGGCCACAATTTACCTCTGCGCCTGCTACAGCACACAGTGCCAAGTCAGCCAGCCCGTGCCATTTCAACACATCATAAGCCAGTGTCTGTTCATGTGCTGCAGGCACAAAAACCATGTGTTCATTTGTAGTTCCAATACACAGACATCTGTGCAGCAAGGTCAGATCCAAAACTCCATCATACACCAACTGAAGAACCTATGGTGGGAACTTCCGGGGAAAAGCCAAGAGACGTGGTCCAAGGTCTAAAACCTTGGAATGATTTTAGCAGGAAAAATGTGAAGGAATGAAAGATACAGGCTCAATGGACAAAGATTTAGGTTGAACTTAGGTGGCTCACTCCGAAAGATGCCAACCACAACCACTTTGTGGCATAAGAGTTAAAAAGATCCACGGAGTATGGACCCAAAACCCAAGCCCACAGTCAGAACTTCCTCAACACACACCATAGAGTCATCTTGCTCTCGCCACGTCAGACTATTCTCAAAAACACTCCCTTAGACCTAAAGACCCGAGGAAACAGAGAAGGCTCTCTCATGTCTGCCGGGTCTGTCCATGACAGCAGGGCCCCAGACTAATGCCAAGGCAGCCTGCCTCTCTTTCCATCTTTTTTCCAAACAAATAGATAGGAAACCACTACAGAACTATTCTCCATTTTCCCACCTCACAATTACGAAGACTGCCAGGAATAATCTCAACTGTTAACTCTGAAAAAACAAACCTTGAGAAATGAACAAGGTACCCATTTCTGACCATGTGTGTATTATGTGATGATTTTAAAAGGTTAGATCAAATGCCATTTCTCAGCAAATACAAAGGAAGACAATCAGCTCAACATATGTGAAAAAGACAAGGGAACTTCACTGGTTTTCCTGAAATAGCAATTCTATATCACACCGAGGCCCACAGGCATCAAGCCCAGCTCTTTGAATTCCAACATATGTGTGTTACAAGGCCTAGCCCAGTTCTCCAGAAGAGAAACCTGATTAGTCGGTGGCCCACTTCTTCCTTCACTTGGAAAGGGTTCTCTAAGCTATCACACAGAAGACTTAAGACTTGGTATATTCAGGCAGGTCCATTTCCCAGACTCTAAAGCATCTGAAAAGAAGTAAAGGTTTGCTTCATGCTAAAACATGGAAACTATTAAGCCTTATAATATGACAGCAGGAGGTACTTTCCAGTGATAGCTGTGGGAAAGGTAGATGTGGAGAAGGGCAGAGAGAACCATACCCAGAGGTTACTGAAAAGCCCCAAATTATACAGCGAAGACTGCAGAGACCCGTAATTAATTCCAAACAACAATAAGGCAGGAGGCCATATACCTTCTGGCAAAAGACTGACATTTCTCACAGCCTCCAGGCCCCTACCAATAAAAAAAAGAGAACAACCTAAAATTCCAAACTCATCCTTCCTCCCAATGGGGTGCACTTAGGAGGTGCAGATCCATAGAAATCACAACTACCCTGGCCAGACTTACCAAGTTTCTCACAGCTGCGAGGCTGCCAACAAGACTGGCACATCGTAAGCTGTGGAAAAGCTAACAAGCAAATCTAGCAGCACCAAATCCTAAGCATTAAAAAAGAAATACCAGTTCAATCTTATTACTTCTCCAAGAACACAAAATATTCCATCTCAATTTCTCTTGTCTTCACTCTATTTCTACAAGGACAGGAACAAGACGAGAATCACTCCCATTTTACAGATGGGGAAAAAAAAAAGAGGAAGCATGAAGAAGACAAAATTGGCTACATTCCACAGACGCTGGAGTTGTAAGCAGAACCTAGATGTTCACGTTCTCTGTGCAACACGCTGCCTCCTAATAGCAGTCAACCAAACGTTCATACACAAATACCTAGCTCTTCTTCAATTCATCAGAGAAAGCCCTTGGACCAAAAAATGTAATTCTCCAGTGCCCTGAACTAAGCTTCTTTGCAGAGCTACATCCCAATTTGCTCTGCAGCAGAAATCTGTATTGTGCTTAGTGTGAGGGTTGGTAACAGAGCCGCCAATGACCATTAAATTCTGCTTCCAAAAGCAAAAAGCCATATAATGTTAAATGCCTTTTCCTCTTCCTAATCTATTAGACACAGCAGCTAATTTCACGCCACACCTCGTATTTGGCGTCTCTGGAATCTTAGACCAAGTCCTGGTCAATATGGAATAAAGGCAAGACGGACCACAAGAAAATTAGCAGTCTATCCTATGTCATTACCCATGGCTTCAATCCTGCCCTCCCCCTCCTCTGATGAACATTTCCTCTATACTGGGAAGTAGAGCATCGAATGCTGAGCCTACAACAAAAGGAAGCCACACAGTTTTTAAGACTTGAGCTCCCAGCGTAAGTTCACTTGGGAAGCAAAGGCAGAAACATAGGTCTACCTGAGGGGGCAACACACAGCAACCTACTGACTTCTTCAGGAAATATGGGTTGGGTCTGATCCCCAAGACGATGTTCTGGCCCAACTGTTCAGAAAGGGCAGCAAAGTCAAAACTGACCCCATACCTTTCTCTTGGGAGCACGCAAACTCCCCTGAAAGAAGTCCAAGGATGAGTGGTTCCCAGTGGAGGTCACACTTCTGGGTCATGTGGGAAGCTTTGTAGAAATTCAAACTCTTGGGCCCTCAGGCACACTCATCTCTTCCCAAAGCTCCCCACGTGATTCTGGTACAAAGTAAAGTTCTCAAATCTATTGTCTACCCATTCTTCAGCCTTGGGTTGTGGTTGCCAGTGTGTCTCAAGAATCCATCATATGAGCGGCACCAAAACCAATTCCAATCTTTGTTCAGAACCCATTCGGCAGTGCAAACCACCAAGGCAGTTACCACAAGGGAAGTCTCACTTGACACAAACGTTGACAGCTTTTAAACTAGTATACAGACCTAACACTGCATGCCAGAGTGCCGTCCACCCTTCAGAAATGCAGAGAAAAAAAACGACCTCTAAGTTTGGAATTTTCATCAGCTGGCCTAGAACCCACACACCCATGTCTATACCTCACACTTAGAACACTCACACCGGCTTGAGAGCAAACTATTTTCTATCCTCAGAGTCGATGGTCAGCACAGGCTTGAGATAAGCCAGGTTTATCTAAGAAACCAACCAGGCAAACATTAACATTTTGAATAGAGATGCCCAAACAATTGCTGGCCTACAGCCGCACAAGTGTGTCACATAATTTGTAGGCATAAGCATGAAAGGGGTGGGGAACACAGAGAGAATAATAAGCAAAACGGTTACAGGACCAACTTTTTGCCCCTAAGACCAAACATTTCCAGCAACCTCCTTACCAGAAGTAATGGTAGACCTACACCTTGGAAAACTTTATAAAAGCCAGACCAGGGTGGGGGTGGGAGGATGGTTTCAAATCCTCTCCCACCTGGGGGGCTGCTAACCAGCTGAGAAATGTCACCAGACTGAACTAAGAGTGAAAACTGTTCCCCCAAATAGCTCTGACCTAATGGGCGAAGTCACCACCTTTAGGCCTACGTCTCTATGCATCCTTATGAAAAGCACATCCTAAGAATTGTCAGAATCATGTTCGCAGCAGAATAAAAGGGATATGAAAGAAGAAAAGGGAAGTTCTGTCAGTCAGCGCCCCCCGCCAGTCTCACCTCCCCACGTCCAGCTCCCGGCCCGCAGAGCCTCCCATGTCTGTCAGGCTCGCAGCAGAAGCAGCCAGCTCTCCAGAAGGCCTCTTGCCGGCTCCATCCCCGCCGCCGGAGCCGCCGTTACAGCTCTTCGTGCGAAAGAGGCGACTGAGGCGGATTTTGAGGGAGCCCTTCCGAGAAGGGCCCGCCAGTGGCCGGAGGGGTCCGGGAGGAGGCGGGGGCGGGGGCGGTTGCTGCGGCTCCCCTCTACCCAAGCGCCCTGGGGGGACCAAGTCCTGCATCGGGAAGGGCGCCGGGGGTAATTCGGGACCCGGGGGCTGCAGCAGAAGCCGGCCGCCCCCTCCTCCTCCGCGGCCCGGGCTGCTGAGCTCCTCTTCCGAGCAGCTGTTCGTCTCCAGGCTCTCGGCCTCCGACTCCAAGCCCTCCAGGACCAACAGCGCGTCGCTCGTTTCCGTGGGGTCCTCCCCGGCCTGCGGGGCGACAGCAGGCGGCTGGGGCTGCGGAGGGGGCGGCTGCGGGGGGCATGGGCACGGGCACGGGCAGCAACCCCCACCGACCGTCTTGACCCCCGGCCCCGCCGGCTGCCCGAGCCCCAGAGCCGCCAACTGCGCCTCCAGTCCAGCCGCCGGGCCCCAGGTCCGCTCGAGTGCCAACCCCGGCGGCAGGGCCTTGGGGTCCAGGGCACAGCGGTGCCGGGGACACAGCAGTTCCGAGGGTCCCGGCTCCGGGGCCGCCTCCGCGTCTTCCTCCTCCGGCGGCCGACCCACGTTGCGGAACACCATCAGCTGCGGCGGCCGGGAGCCCCGAGGGCCGGGCCGCGCGAGGAAGGGTGGCGGCGGGGGACCATGGCCCGGGGGCGGCGGCGGCGGGCCTGGCTCGGGGACCGCCTCTCCATAGCCTAGCAGGCGGCTCAGGACGCGGTACGAAGCGGCGGCCGCCGCCGCCTCGCCGTCCCGGAGCTCGGCCCCCTGCATCGGGGAGAGGGAGGGAGGGCGGGCGGCTGGGAGCCGGGCTGGGGTGGGGACTAGGCCGGGCCCCGCCGGAGCCCCGCCCGCCGCGGCCCCCGGAGCGACAGCGCTAACGGCCGCCGCGGCCTCTGCCTCATAGAGGGGGGCGGGGGGCGCGCGGAGCCCAGCGCGAGCCCAGGCCGCGCGCCGCCGCCGCCGCCGCCGAGGACCGCCCCCGGATGGCGTCACTTCCGGGAGGCCGTAACCACGCCCCCTCCCCGGGGCGTGCTCGCGCTGTCCTCCGCGGAGCGTGACGTCTAGTACAGCCTGGGCCGCTATTGGCGGTGGGCTGCTTCTAGCCTGGTCGTTGGTCCCCTGTCCCGACCCTCGCTTTTCACTTCCCGGGCGCTGAGGCCGAAGCCGCCCCTCCCCGGTGTGGTGGGGAGCGGCCCTGAAAAGCCTGGTTTGGTCCTGGCCGAGAGTGCCTGGCCTTGGGGGAGTATCTGGATGTCTCGGCTGTGCCGCCTTCGATGTGTGACCTTGGCCAAGTCATTTCTTCATTGACTAACCGTATCCCCGCTGGCATCCAGTAAATGTCTGTGGAATGACACATGAATAATGTGTTCTAGAGTCAGCGGTGTGCTGATGAATGTTGGCTCTCTGGAAGCAGGGGGCATTGTATGCATATATATATATATATATATATATACATATGTACATAAGTTTATTATGAATTTTACTGATGTAAAGGACACAATTTACAAATGATAACAATAGTATACAGTTGCAAATCCTATATAACCAATTGATCCTCAAGAATCCTTTTATTGGTTTTGGTCAAACTCGTGTGGGTAGCCAGCCTAAGGTTTCAATTAATCGAGGAATTGCAGCATGAATGTTGGTTGATGTTTTCCTCAACGTCAGTGTAAGAGGAAAGTGAAAAAAATAAAAGACAGTCTTAACTGTCTATGGGAGTGACTTGCTTGCTGAATCAAAACGGTTTCTCAGTCGGTTAAGCGTCTGCCTTCGGCTCAGGTCATGATCCCCAGGTCCTGGGATGGAGCCCACCTTGGGGCTCTTTGCTGGGCAGGTAGTCTGTTTCTCCCTATCCCTCTCCTGCCCCCTCCCCCACTTGTGTCCTTTCTCTCCTTCCCTCCCTCTCTCTTTCTCAAGTAAATGAATAAAATCTTTTTTTAAAAAAAAGAATGTTTCCTTAATTTTTGTACTATTCATGGTGTAATGGCTACAGGCATAACAATTAAATTTAAATCTGAATTACAAATTTTTCCTTCATCACTTTTTAAAATATAGATAATCAACAAAACAATAAATCAAGGGCCTGATTTGTAGCATTTGCTGATATCCATCGTGTAAATACTCCCACCATGGCTGATTTCAATCTTCAGAACACAGAGATACTGAACACAGAGTTAGAGATGAACAGTAGAGTACCCTTATGTAATAGTTTCATCATGCAGATAGAATAACAACCCCAGGAACACAGGTAAATAGTAATAGTAAAATTATTAGAAAGTGATGAGTTTTGAAAATTTTATTACCTTTGTTTTAAACATAATTTAATTATAAGTGTACATAATTTAATTTCGAATAGTGGCTGTGTTTCACAACTGGCTTACAGAATTCCTGAAATTTTAACAGTTAGATTTCACAGTCCTGTATGAACCAGCTCCACAGCACCTTCATACCTCAGTTTTCTCATCTGCAAAATAGGAATCAGGATGGCTGCTTCATTTACTTGCAGACATGCTGTAAATCTCAAATTAGAGAAAGCTTGCTGTGTAGAGGATCATAGTCTGGAGGGGAGGGAGACAACTGGACTGGAGATAGCAGGCAGGGAGATCAGTTAGGAAACCATTGAAATTGTACCCTGAGAGATGTCGAGAGATGCAACAGATAGGAGGAAGGATAAGCCAGCAGAACTTAGCAATTTTGTACCTGAGGGTGCATTGGAGTGAAGAGCTGGAGCCTGAGAGAGTTTTTGTGGGTTGGTTTTTTTTTTTTTAAGATTTTATTTATTTATTTGACAGAGAGCACAAGCAGGCAGAGCAGCCGACAGAGGGAGAGGGAGAAGTGGGCTCTCCTCTGAGCAGGGAGCCCGATGCGGACCTCGATCTGAGGACCCTGGGATCATGACCTGAGCCTAAAATAGCCACTTAACCGACTGAATCACCCAGTCACCCCCAGACAGAACTTTTTAAAACAGAAATTTTTCAGGGCGCGTGTCTGGCTCAGTCCAAAAAGCATGCGACTCTTTTTTTTTTTTTTTTTTTTTTTAAGATCCTATTTATTTATTTGACAGAGAGATCACAAGTAGGCAGAGAGGCAGGCAGAGAGGCGGGGAAGCAGGCTGAGCAGAGAGCCTGATGCGGGGCTCGATTTCAGGACTCTGAGACCATGACCCTAGCCAAAGGCAGAGATTTAACCCACTGAACCACCCAGGCGCCCCACGCATGTGAGTCTTGATCACAGGGTCATGAGTTCAAGCCCTGCCTTGTGTGTAGAGATTACTTAAGACTAAAATTAACATTAAAAAATAACATGGAGGGGCGCCTGGGTGACTCAGTGGGTTAAAGCCTCTGCCTCTGCTCAGGCCATGATCTCAGGGTCTAGGGATCGAGTCCCGCATCGGGCTCTCTGCCTGGCAGGGAGCCTGTGTCCTCCTCACTCTCTGCCTGCTTCTCTGCCTACTTGTGATCTCCGCTGTCAAGTAAATAAATAAAATCCTTTAAAAAAAAAAAAATAACATGGAAGTTTGTCTGTAACCGGTGATTATATCCCTCCGTAGTTTCCCATCGTTCTTTGGCTGAAGAGAAAACTCCTTAAGGAGGCCTGTGGGGTCCTGTGTGATCTGACCCCTGCTTCTGCCTGGCCTCAGCTCCCACCAGCCTTCAGTTTGTTCTCTCTCCCCTGCAGTTCCTCTAGCCCTGTATGAGACTCATACACATATGGCCATTACATAAGCTATTTCCTTTTCTTGAAAGGTTTTTTTCCCTTCTCTTTTAGCTTAGTAAACTCATATAAACCCCCAGGTTGAACTCACTCCTCACTACCTCAGGGAACTCTCCCTGCCTGGGTCCTTTCTTCCTCCCCACCCAGTTCCCAGACCGTTGCTTTGTCACACTTCCGACATAGCTGTGATTTTTTCATCTCTCTGTGGGGTTATTTGATCAAAATCTTGTCTTCCCTACTGGGCTGTAAACTCCACAAGGGCAGGAGCCAGATCTGTTTTTCATCCATTATGGACTCCTCCCGTGCCACAGATGCTTCCTGCCACAGAGTGGACCACTGAAATAGAAGCGTGGGATGATTGTTCAACCTCATGCTTTGCAAGAGGCTCCTGATACAAATTCATGTCTAATTCTGCACAACAAACCATCTTTCCTTGCCCATGAAGAAACTGAAGCTCAGAGAGCTATTTACCTAAGGTCACACAATTCCAGAAGTGGAATTCAAAACCACCCACTCTCCTTCAGCTCCCTGGCAGGTGTCACTCAGAATTCTGGAGAAAAGAAGAGAAATTGCTACAGGATCACAGAACTCCAGAGGCTTAAGACAGCTCAAGATACCTGGCTGTCTCTGGAAAACCTCCCCCGCCCCAGAACAGGTTAATTAGCCTACGAATGAGAGGTCTGTAGCTCTGGAGCGCCCTCTGCTGTCCAGCTACTTTCTTGGCCTGGGAGAGACGCTCTGTCTACACCTGGTGTGGACCCCATCTAGGGTACCACCCCAGCACCAGAGCACACAGAGACATAGGGCAACACATCCAAGCTCTTTATTTTATTTTATTTTGTTTGTTTGTTTGTCTATTTATTTATTTATGTCTGCTTATTCATTCATTCATTCATTTATTCGTTTATTTATTTATTTATTTGTCAGAGAGACAATCTGAGAGGGAACACAAGCAAAGGGAGAAGGAGAAGCAGACTTCCTGCTGAGCAGGGAGCCCAACCCAGGGTTTGACAAGACACTGGGATCATGACCTGAACTGAAGGCAGACGCTTAATGACTGAGCCACCCAGGCACCCCAAGCTCTTTCTAAGGCAGGGCAAGGAATACTGCCTTTCTCCACTTCCTTAAATGTGAGGCCTAGAGCTCATGTCCTGGGAAAAAGCTTGGAAAATTCAGCTTCAAGTAAAGGAAGTGTTATCTTTGTATGAATTGAATTTGTGTGTATTTGTTGAATGGGTCTTGCGTCTACACATATCTCTTTCACTGAGGCCCATCTAGGTGGTCCCTGAAGTGGTAGGACCCTAGTTTCAAAGGTTTGGGAAGAGAAACCCAGAGAACTGAAGTCGCTCCTGAGATCACTAGGTCGTTCAGTGGTGGGCTAGGCCTCGGGGCTGCAGTGATAAGGGAGACAGGGACCATCCTTGCCCCTCTAGAGCTTTCCAGCTACTCTGAGTCCTACTCACACCATTCCCTGGATGGACGACCAAGAGTAAATAATCTAGTATCTTTGAAACTGTGTTCTATTGGCAAAAATGGTTCACTAATAATTCCCCCCAGGGGCTTTTGTGGGGGTTAAATGAAAGCTTACACAGAAATGCGAAAACACAACACAAATGTTAGTAGTTATTATTATGAAAAGCTTCTTGGGGGATCAAAACAATTATTATTATTATGTCTTCATACAGTGTGTTCGTGACCCTCCACTAACAGTAACCAGTAAGACCCAGAGCTTGGAATGGGTGTCTTTTTCCCTCCATCCCTCTCTCTTAGCACACGGAATCACAATGGCTGAGGAGAGAGCTATGCATGCGTCCTACAGGTCTGACTCCACTCACAAGCAGCTTCATGGCTTTGAGAAGGTCAACGATGCCCACCCGCAGCTTTAGTCTTATTTTCCTTCTCTATCGGAGAAAGGTCTGAGCTAGAGGCCCTTCCAGTTCTGCCATCATAGGTGTTCTGCTGGGGGGGTGTCCTCAAGCCCCTCCTCTCCCTCCCACTCTGATGTTCTCACTTAGGATCCAATGCAGAACTGTTTGCAGAGCCCACCAGTAAAGCAAAGGGAGTTTCTAGAAATCATCACCCATTCCTTGCTGCATACACTCCGTGCTCTGGGACATCAAAGGTTTAAGGGAGTGGGCAGAGCGAGAGAGAACGAAGCCAAGAGACAGCTTATGTATGTGGGGCCAGATCTCTGGGAGTGGGATAGTGGAGAGCACAAGAGTGATGGAAGATGGCAGGAGAGGAAGGCGGGAGGTTTGTTCTATGGCTACCTGCATGAATCCACACCCTTCTGGGGCTCTTGGGTGGCTAAGTCAGTTAAGCATCTGCCTTTGGCTTGGGTTGTGATCCTGGGGTCCCGGGATCAAGTCCTGGGATCGACCCCTGTGTCAGGCTCCCTGCTTGGCAGGGAGTCTGCTTCTCTCTGTGCCTCTGCCCTGACCTGCCTCTTGTACCTCCCTCTCTCTCTGTCTCCAATGATAAATGGAATCTTAAAAAAAAAAAGAAAAAGTAAAAAAAAGAATACACCCTCTGGATCCAAGGCAGTACTAACTCAATAAAGAGAGACGGGATTTAGGATGACAAAATGAAGGTGTGTGAAGCAGAAGCAAAATTTTGTTCACTCTCTTCTCCCTGTCCTCATTACACACAAGCGCCCGTGCGTACACGCAAATACACACACATACATACACCCCATTGGCTGGGGTTGTTACCTCTGTGGTGCTGGAGAAGAGAGGCTCCCCTGAGTGGAAGGTGAAGACCTGCTGAGGTCATGAATGACAGTGTGATCCTTGCGGGGGGTGGGGAACTCGATTCACTCTTTGGTAACTAGTCTTGAATAACAGGGTCATGGGAGTTTGATGGGGGCCAGTGTGGAGAGTCAGAGCTCTGGGCTTGAGTCTCAACTTAAAGTGAGCTATGTGATCTCAGGTGAGTCTCTGAGCCTCAGTGTCTGCATCTGTGAAATGGGGATAATACTGACCTCCCATACATGCTTGTGGGGAAGATCCGTTGAGATAAAGCACACAAGAAGCTCTTGATAAACTGCCACAGTTTGCTCAGAGATTGGCTGTGGTTATATTAGGCTCTCTTCCCCCCCTCACCACCCCCAATCTCAAATTCAAGTTCGGAAGCACCGTGTCAGGGGGGTACAGGCAGCCAGAGCTGCCTGCCAGGAGCTGCAGCTTGGCCCTTTATCATGCCCGTCACTATTGCTGCCAGGAGGCTGAGTGGAGCAGAGGGGAGGAGAGAGGGGCACAAGCTCATCTGCGGTTGCTATGGCGCCCCATCCTGGATTTGCCCAGCTCTCCTAATGGAGCAAAGGGCAGAGGGAGGGAGGGAGGGAGAGTGCGACTGGTCTGGTCTCATTCTCTTCCCTCCCGTTCATCTCTCTCTCTGGAGCCAATGTGGGATGCCCAGTGGGGGAAGGGAGCCTAGATGCTGGATGAGAGGAGGAGGGAAGAGGGGTGGTGCCAGGATTAAGAGGGTTTGCAATGGGGGGTCACACTGAGAGAGGAGGGGCAGAGCCCTCATGCCTACATCCAGAAGCCAGCTGATGACGTTAGAGAGAAGGAAAAACAGGCAAGACAGCACAGTGTGAGAGAGAGAGGGAGAGAGGAAGAGAGAAAGCGAGGATAGGAGGCGTGGAGCCAGCCAACCTCAGCCTGGGCTCTCCTGAGCCCCTAGATCCCCCAGGCAGCCTGGACCCCTAGGGACCAGAGAGCTGCCCTAAGGATGGGCCCCAGAGCGGGGGTCATGCTCCACCCTGTGTGGGGACTGCTGGGCTGCTGTTTCCTCTGCAGCTGGGCTCTGGGAGGTCCACGGCCCCTCCGCTCTGGGCCACCTCTGTCCTCCCATGTCCAACCGGGGTCTGGGCCCCTGTGGGTGCCCCGAGAAGGAGCCGAGGCAGCCCTGGCTTTTCTCTACTCTGGAGACACCCGACAGCTGTCGGGGGCTAATTGCAGTGAACGCTACGAAGCCCAGGGCGCAGAAGCCAGCCCAGGGCTCCCCCCAGTCCTATGGAGGGCAGCGGGCACCCTTGCCCAGGCTGCTAATTTCCTCAACATGCTGCTGCAGGCCAATGACATCCGCGAGTCCAGTGTGGAGGAGGATGTAGAGTGGTACCAGGCACTGGTCCGCAGCGTGGCCGAGGGGGACCCAAGGGCGTACCGGGCTTTTCTGACCTTTGACCCTCCGCCAGGGGCCAGCCACCTGCCTCTGGCCCTACAGGCCACACGGATGGGGGAGGAGACCCTCCTTCAGGACTTGTCTGGGACCAGAGTTCAGGAGGAGAGCCCAACCAGGGCCCCGGACACCTCTGCTCTACAGAAGCGAGTGCTGACCAATGACCTCGGGAGCCTCGGCAGCCCCAAGTGGCCACAGGGGGATGGCTATGTGGGGGACATGAGGCATGTGAAGCTCTCTCCTCCCTTCCTGGAGTGCCAGGAGGGCCGGCTCCGTCCTGGCTGGCTTGTCACTCTTTCTGCCACCTTCTATGGTCTCCAGCCAGACCTCAGCCCAGAGGTCAGGTAAGTGTGTTTGCACAGTCTTTGACACATCTGCAGGTACGTGGGGGTGGGGGCCCGAGTCCAGCCAGCTGTGCGTGGGCCATTTGGCACACACATATGTATCTGGGGGGGCACAGATGTGCCTATTTGCATTCAGCTATTTGCAGTTGACTCTGGGAATCTGTAACTGTCTGTTAGCACATACAGGTGTGAGTGTACACAGTGTGTATGAATCAACCCACTTGTACGTAGGTATAGACATATGTGTGTGTACAGCTGGGCATAGGTCTGCCCCCAGGTCTGGGGAGTGGGGAGAAGGCAGGAGCAGGCTTAGTGTGGATGACAGCTGACAGGCCATGCACAAGTAGTCTCATGGGCATTCCAGGAGACCAACCTGCTGCTCTTAAGCAATCTAGAACTATAAAAGGAGGCTTCTCCAAGGGAAGAAAAGTTCTTGGCGGGGGCGGGGGGGGGGGGGAAGCTTGGGAACCATTCATTGCTCCTTCTGTCGAGGAGTTGGCCAGGTCCCCAGGGTCACTCTCAGTGACTATATTCTCACCTCAAATGGGTTCCAGTCCTGCTTGTCCTGACTGGTACTCTTCAGATGACTGACCTCCTCCTTCAACCGAAATAAAGAGGTGATTGGGAACCCTGGTGGGGAGGAGGCAGCAAGTGGGCACAGAACTGCAAGGCACGCAACACTCAAATTGTTTTTCCAGCTCTGTGTCCCTATTCATTGCTTCCAACAGGCTTCCCCTCCTGCCAGCCAGCAGCCTGGCCTCTAGCCAGCTCTCCCCATACCGCCCAGAGCAGAGTTTGGGAGCTCTGGGGCCAGGCAGCTCCATTCCTTAGTTCCTATGCTGTGATCAATTCATATCTGGTTTGGGCAGAGTGAGGGGGTGGTTAATAGCGAGTTCAGGACCTGTGAGCGTGCGCACAAGCGAGTGTGTGTGTGTGTGTGTATACATGTGATGGAGAAGTGTGAAAATCCCCTTCAGGCAGATCATCAGAGCCCTGGCTTCCACATGTCTTGACATGCTCCCTCCGTCTACCCACTAATAGAAAGAGGAAATGCTAGGATGTTGAAAAGCAGAGGGATGTTGGGGCACAACCTACAGGGAAGAAGACTGTTGCCCACAGAAACAGTGAGGATGAATAGCACTGGAGAAATGGAATGCAGGTGTGCCCTCTGTCCTTGCACACTGCAACTGCTCTGCTAAAGTTTGCAAAGCTTGCAGTGCTCCCTGGTCTGGGGCCTGAGGACACATGACCACTTTGGCACCCTTTGCTGCACCCCTAACTGCCAATTCACTGCCCTAGGGGGCAGGTGCAGATGGACATAGACCTTCAGAGCGTGGACATCAATCAGTGTGCCAGTGGGCCAGGCTGGTACTCCAACACACACCTGTGTGATCTCAACAGCACCCAGGTAAGGATAAGGAGGATGGTGGGGGGAGGGGCGCCTGGGGTCCTGCCTCCTTTCCCCTTTCCCATCCCTGCCACCACCCAGCTCCTGGGAGCAACTGAACCAAAGCATATCAGCCTCAGGGCTTCAGGGGAATCCCTAGTGATGAGAGAGAGACAGAAATGAGATTCTAGGCTTTACATTTTTTTTATTTTTATTTTTTCAAGATTTTATTTATTTATTTGAGATTGAGAGAGAGTAGGTGTGTGTGCATGCGTGTGCGCGTGCATGCACATGCATGGGGTGGGGGGAGGGACAAAGGGACAAGCAGATCCCCCACTGAGCAAGGATTCCACCCCAGGATCCTGAGATCATGACCTGGGCTGAAGTCAGACACTTAACTGAGCCACCCAGGCACCTTCAGATACCAGGCTATTTATTTATTTATTTTTAAAGATTTTATTTTATTTATTTGACAGAGATCACCAGTAGGTAGAGAGGCAGACAGAGAGAGAGGAGGAAGCAGGCTCCCTGCTGAGCAGAGAGCCCGAGTGGGGTTTGATCTCAGGACTCTGATATCATGACCTGAGCCGAAGGCAGAGGCTTTAACCCACTGAGCCACCCAGGCGCCCCCTATACCAGGCTATTTAAAAGCGAGGACATTTACAGCCAAAAAATACTTCAATAAAAAAATAAAAACTAAAAGACAAAAGAAAATTCAGAAATGATATGTTGATGGTCATTTCTGAGAAGTTCCCAACTTCTCCTACTTGATACATAATAGGCACTTAAAGTTGAATGAATAATAAAAAAACATGAACATAGAAAAAAAAAAAGTGAGGGGGCACCTGGCTGGCTGTCTGTAGAGCATGTGACTCTTGATCTCTAGGGACCTTGAGTTTAAGCCCCACATTGAGTATAGAACCTACATTTAAAAAAAAAAAAAGTGAGGGGCGCCTGGGTGGCTCAGTGGGCTAAAGCCTCTGCTTTCGGCTCAGGTCATGATCCCAGAGTTTTGGGATCGAGCCCCACATCAGACTCTGCTCAGCGGGGAGCCTGCTTCCCCCTCCCTCTCTCTCTCTCTCTCTGCCTGCCTCTCTGCCTACTTGTGAACTCTGTCAAATAAATAAAATCTTAAAAAAAAAAAAGTGAGGACACTTACAGCCTGCTCCCCATCCTCCAATGGAGATAGTCACCCTTGTTCCTTTGAATTCTCAGTATGCCTCCCTGTCTGCTCTCCCCTTTTGGTACTGGGTGCCCTAAGATCCACCCCCAGGACCGCTCCCTAAGTCCCTATTAATCATCCCCTTTCCCTCTCCTAGACCACATTCTCCATGTTGACAGGGCTCCTAAGTGTAATTGTTGATTGGGATGTGGGAGGACTCTAACCAAAGAAGGAGCTTGAAGAGCTCTGGGATTGGTAAAGGTGAGGGAACCCAAGCCAGGTGCTGGCAGACTCAAAGCCATGGATGCAGGAGATCGGGATAATGGAAAACAATAGCTGGTAATCCTGCAAGCCTGGGACTGAGAAGCTGGGAGGCCAGTGAACTAATAATAATCTGCTCCACGGCTGCACTTGACCGCGTGTCGTGCCTGAGCTGAACCAAAGCCAAGGCAAGCCCTGCAGCCTGCTGGGAGGTGGGGCGGGTTTGGGCATCTGTGGCTCTTTGGGGCACATGTTTTTGGAACTCTAAGTCCAGGGATGGAGAAGGGCTCCCATTATTCAGTGCATTATTAAACCCAGCCACAGCACGTCTCCGTACACATTGGCCTGATTGTGCAGACGCTGGTGGGAACAGCGCATTCTCATGCTCCTGGCAAGAAGGGAAGCTGGGCCACGATTTCAGAAGTACCACCGTGTAACTTTTCTAGGTGAAGTCAGGTGCTCGATGTGGAAGCTCCCAGGGCAAAGCCCTTCCTTCATCCCACTGTTAGGTCTGTCCCTAACCACTGCCTCCAGCAGCTCTGACCTCATCCATGTGCTCATCTCCCCTGCCTGGCTCTAAGGTCTGCTCCGTCCCCTGCTAGGCAGACATCAAGGGATGGAGGTGGAATAAAGAGGCGGCCTTGGCATCCCAGGAGCCTGGCATTAGCCTGGCATTAGGGCTGGGGAAATCAGTCCTGTGCCAAAGCCAGATGGCCCCTGGTAGGGGAAGCCTCTCCTCTGTGGGGGCCTTTTCAAACCACCTGTGAACCAAAAAGGGAAGGTGATGGGGACCCTTTGAGACAGGATGTAGGCACACAGATGTGATTGGACTCCAAGTTCTCCCTACTTCCACCTCCCCTGGTGCCTCACTGTAGCAACAGCTGGGCACTGGGACATGGGATCTGTGAGGCTCCCGTCACTGCCTCTCAGAATAAAAGGGTGATCTCTTCCCAAACTCTTTGTTGAAAAAAGGTGATGACGGGAATAGAGTAGGGTTTCCAGAGAGAGAAGGATTCCTAAGGACTGGAAGGACTTCTAGTGGGGGAAGTGGGTCCCTTGTACGGAGCAGGTGCTGTGAATAGGAAGGTACGCAGACCCTCCATCTCTTCCCAGGAGCGAAAACCCCATATAAACCCCTATCTTGTTTGTCATCCCTGCAGTGTGTCCCCTTGGACAGTCAGGGCTTTGTCCTCGGCCACTACCTCTGCCACTGCCGACCTGGTTTCTACGGGGCAAGCCGCTCCGGGGGTATGTTAACCGTGGTGAGGGTCAGGCTGGGCTGGGTGGAGGGGGCATCTGGGGAGAAAATGCTGGGGTGAGACACTGGCAAGGGTCTTGTGGGGCAAGGGCAGAAGGTGGAGAGAAGCAGGCAAGGCAGGCAGGATCCACTGTGGGGGTGTCTGAGCCTTCTGAAAATGAGCCCTTACCATGCCAGTCTGATGTAAGTTGAGCCTCGCAGTGAGTCCTAGCCTGGCATTGCCTCTTTCTGTTTCCCGGTCCTTCCCTGGGAATATCCACTTCCTCACTTGCCCTGCTTCCCAGCCCGCCCCCAGGGGTGACCAACTGTAGGAGGGCAGGGAGAGGGCTATGGTGGCCTGTGGGAGAGAAGGCTGGCATGCCCCCGCCGGGCCCCTCTCCTTGCAGCCATCTTGTTCTTCATAGGGTTGGGAGAGAGTGCTGCCCAGCCTGCTGGGCAATTCGGGGCCCCACATGGCAGCTCCGGGAGGCTGCTGCGGTGCCAGCCGTGTGCCGAGGGCTGCACCAGCTGCAGGGACGCTAGGCCGTGCCTGGTGGAGGAAGTCTCGGCACTGCGGGCAGCCGTGCTGGCCTGCCAGGCCTGCTGCATGCTGGCGGTCTTCCTGAGCATGCTGCTCTCCTACAGATGCCGCCGGAGCAAGGCAAGGAAAGTCCCGCCTCTCCTACACGTGTCCTACCATCCCTTGGGTCCCCAGTATCACCTAGGGGCCAGAGGCTCCCTAAGACGAGAACTCAGAAGAAATGGGTTCTGGTCTTCATGCTTAACCTAAGACACCAGGTGACCTTGGGCAAGTGACCCCATTGCCTTAGATTTGTTGCCTGTTAAGTGTAGGCATTGGACTTGATTCAAAACACAGTGTAGGCACTAGGGAGACGTGGTCTAGACTCCCCTGGAGCTCCCAGTTAAATGGAGGAAGCAGGCCTATAAAGAAAATGACAACACAGCACAACAGAGGCGAGGATGGAAGTGTGTGTTGGTTGCCATGTGAGCTCAAAGAAAGGACCCAGTTGTCCTGCCTGAGATGGCCTGGGAAAACCCATCTGGAGAATATGACATTTGAGCCAGTCTTGAAGGTCAACTGACTGATTTCCAGGCAGAGAAGGGGTTACCTAGACAAAGAAGCAGTCTGACCCAAAGTCTGGGGAATGTGTGGGATCCTTCTAGCTCCAGCAGCTTGTGACTGGAGCCCAGGTCTGCAATCAGGCCCCTTCTAGGAGTTGGGAGGCAGGGAGCGGGGTTGGGGGATAGATGCTATGTGCAACCTTGGTCTTAGCCTGGGGGGGGGTGTGTGGCTGTGGACCAAGATGGCAGAGCTGATGTTACAGGATAAGACCTTAGCCCAGGGCCATCAAGTGACCCCTAAAACAGGCCTGAGATTCTCCCCCACAATCGTCCAGGCTCTGCTTTCCCACTGCCCTGTTCACACACCTCTCTCTTTCCTGGGTTCACAGAGGATCAGAACCTCTGGAGTTGTCCTGCTGGAAGCCATCCTTTTTGGATCCCTGCTGCTCTACTTCCCTGTGAGTCTGTGGCCAGAGTCTGACCCCACGTGATCCCTGCCTGGTGTCCTCCAAACCCCAGAATTCTACATCCTTTCTGCTCCCTTAGAGAGATTCAGAGACCTCAAAATCTCCATACTCATATCTACAAATGGCAGGCTGGCCTGGTGACCTCTGAAGCCAAAGAGTCCTTGCTAAAAAGAGCTTGATGTCCTACTGTGTGACTTAGGACAAATGATCTAACCTCTCTGATACTTCAGCTGCTCCTCTGAGGGATGGAGGTGATGATGCCTCTGTGGCAAGGCTATTAGAAAGGGCAGCAGATCAGAAAGAGGAAGTACATGGGAGAGCCCCAACTTCTGTCCCCCTCCCGTACTCCCCAGGTCTTCATTCTGTACTTCAAGCCCAGTGTATTCCGCTGTATCGCTCTCCGCTGGGTCCGGTTGCTGGGTTTTGCCACTGTCTACGGCACCATTATACTCAAGCTTTATAGGTAGGGTCTGGGGAAGACCTTGCTCTGGGGCTGCTTACTCCAGGCAGCCCCAGGTCGTTTGGAAAGGGGTGGAGTTCTTCCCAGCCAGACCCTTACCAGCTCTACTCCCCGGTGCACCCCACCCCCTCACCCCCCCCCCCGGCCCCCCCCCATCCCCCAAGCCCCCCCCCGGTGGCAGCATTGGGGGGGGGGCAGGGAGGCAGCCAACCATGGGAAGGACAGGAGGACAGGCACGTATGGAGGGGAAGCCATGGACAGAGGCCAGAGACCTGGCCCCTCTCCTTGGCCCTCCGCCTATGCCTCTCCCCACCACCCGCACCCTTGTAGAGTTCTCCAGCTGTTTCTGTCTCGCTCGGCCCAGCGGGGCCCCCACCTCAGCAATGGGCGGCTGCTGCAGCGGCTGGGGCTGCTCCTGCTGCTCGTGCTGGCCTTCCTGGTGGTGTGGACGGCGGGGGCCCTGGAAAGAGGCAGCCATGCACCCCTGGTGGCCCGTGGCCACACTCCTGCGGGCCGTCACTTCTACCTCTGCCATCACGACCACTGGGACTACATCATGGTTGTGGGTGAGCTGCTTCTGCTGAGCCTGCCTCACCGGGGACCCCCATGCTGCACCTGCAGGGGTCCTCTGGCCTTGGCCTTGTCCCCAGTCCCCACCTCCCCCGGCACACCCGGCACAGAGAGAGGCCACCGCCCAGCTGCTGAGCTGGTGCTCGCATCTCTGCCCCTCACTCCTCTACAGCTGAGGTGCTGCTCCTGTGCTGGGGCAGCTTCTTGTGCTACGCCACCCGAGCCGTTCCCTCCGCCTTCCATGAGCCACGCTACATGAGCATCGCCCTGCACAACGAGCTGCTTCTCTCCTCTGCCTTCCACGCGGCCAGGTGAGGCCGCCCCCCATCCCGACCCACCACACCTCCCCATCGCCCACCACTCTTGCCTCTCCCAGGCCCGAGGAACCCCATCCCACAGCCATCCTCACCACATAGCCAGGCCTCGGCCAGGGGAGAAAGGCCCCTCCGCCATCGGTGGCCCGCCCCTCAGATACCCTTCCTGCACCCCAGGTCTTACACAGCACCCCAAAAGAGGAAGCGTGTCTGCTCCTAATTCTCCTCCTAGTCCTAGGCCACATGTCCGGCACCTCCACTGTGCTCCTTCCCAGACATGCTCAATTCTCCCTGCCTTTTCCCCCCTCACACCTCAGCCCCTCCAGCAGCAGGCCCGCTGTGAACGTTCAGAAGGACTTGGCGGTGTGGCAAAGGCAGAATCAACCCACAGGGCATCCATAACAGAGCTGGGAGCACGAATCTGTGCTCTAGGCGACCAGAGAAGAGTAGTCTGGGAGGGCTTCTCAGAGGTGGGGGTTAATGTGAGCCTTGAGGTAGGACCTACATCCTTGGGAGGGCAAGAAGAAGGAGAAATGCCCTTTTCAGCCCACCCAGAAGCTCCACAGAGATCAGGACTGGAGCTAGGGGGTGAGCCAGTGAGACAGGTGAGGGAGAAGAGGCCCCTGTTACCCAGAGCTGATGTTTCCCTCCTTCACACCCTCAGGTTTCTGCTGGTTCCCTCCCTGCACCCAGACTGGACCCTGCTTCTCTTCTTCTTCCACACCCACAGCACCGTCACCACCACACTGGCTCTGATCTTCATTCCTAAGGTGAGGTCTCCCCTCTCCTGGTTGTGAGCCTACCCCAGCCCCTTGGTAAGGGCACCGTGGATCTGCCGCCGCCGCAGCGCCCTCTCCAGGTCAGAGTGAGGATGACCCCTGGGGGAGAGTGGGCGGAGCCGCAGGGGCCTGTGGGAGGAGCCCGCTTGGGGTAGACACAGAAGCGACTGTGTCTCTCTGCCTCCCACCTGAGGGCAAAGGAAATCAGAGCTAGGGCCGGAGAGCTCTTTGTAACACACCTAGCAGTTTAGGGTGGTGGACTCTGAAAAGTCAACTTGGAAACAATTACAGAGAGATAGGTCAGGGAGCTGAAGGCCATGGCTAGGAATTGTGGGGGCAGCTGCGTAGGAGGAAGATGACAGAGAGCAAAACTCTTCCTGCCCTCGAAATTGCGAATTAGAGAGGGGGTTAAGGTGCCCCAAGTAAAGATGGATTCCCCGGAGCAGGTGGGAATAGGAGTAAACAGGGAGGCGAGCTGACTCTTTTTCTCCCGCCGTCACACCCACCCTGGCCAGTTCCAGAAGCCGGGGGCTCCTCCCCGAGAGGAGATGGTGGATGAGGTGTACGAGGATGAGCTGGACCTGCAGCGCTCAGGCTCCTACCTGGACAGCAGCATCGCCTCAGCCTGGAGCGAGCGCAGCCTGGACGCCGGAGACATCCGGGTACGTGCGGGCCTCCTCGCCTCCTTTGGATGCTTGCTTTTAGAGACTGGGCCAGGATCCCTGCTGCCCTGCAGCCTGGGCCATGTATCCTGCAGGCCCCTCCCCTGGCCCTCACTTTCCCTCTCTCGAAGACCTGCCTCCTTTCCTCCTTCCCTTCTCCAGCTGCCTCCCCTGACTGTTCAGATGCCTTCACACACCACCTAAGTGAAGAGACCACCAGAGGCCCAGAACATGCATCCCTGAAACCCAGGCCACTTGGCAAGTGAGAGGCAGGGTGGTGGGTGGCGCTCCACTCCCACCCAGCAGGGGCAGTCCTGAGGGACAGGACATCTGGGCACTTGGTGACCCTAGGGCCAACCACGGAGCTGTGTAGTTCAGGCGGTTTGCCACTACCAGAGATTTCTATATCAGGACACCCATTCCCTGGACCTGGCAGTCTTAGAGAAGGGAAGTTTTTCCTGAGTCTTACATCAGGAGACCATCTTTGTCCTTCTTTTTCAGTGTAGGGGCGTCATAGTCACGGAACCCAGATCAGAAGCTCAGTGGGTAGGAAATAAGGAAACCTGGTGGTCTCAGCCTGTTGTTTAATCAAATCCAAGGTGTGGGAACAAGCCTCCATCTCCCCTGGGCCTCCATCTCCCCTGGGGCCTCCCTGTACCCTTGACTTGTTTGCATCTCCCAACTCGTCCTTGTCCTAGCTGCCTCTGCCTGTTTTTTCCCCGTGTCCTCCTTCCCTTCTGGGCTCTGCCTTCCGGGAAAGTGGCTGAACCGAGGCCCCAGTCGAGCTGGAAGGCCAGAGAGTGTGGAGGTGCTCGGCCACAGCAATGCCAGCCCGTACCCCTACTTTGCAGAGCAGCACACAGTCTCCGTCCCTATGCTGATGCTGCTCTGGGGAGGAATCCAAAGTAGAAGTTTCTCAAATTCCCATTCCTGCACTTGAACCCAAATAGAGCACTTCTCACCATCAATCTCACGTGACCCTCCTGAGGACTCTCACAGGGGGCAGCCAGCTCTTGTTACCTCATAGAAGCAGAGGCTCTGAGAGCCTTCAGGGAGTGCCTGGGTGGCTCAATCCATTGAGCGGCTGCCTTCAGCTTTGGTCGAGATCCTAGAGTCCTGGGATGGAGCCCCATGTCCTGGGATTAAGCTCTGTGCTCAGCGAGGAGTCGGCTTCTTCCTCTGCCCCTCACCCCCACTCATGCTCTCTCTCAAATAAATAAAATCTGAAAAAAAATAAAACAGCCTTCATGCACATGCTGGGTCATCAGCCTGGAACCCAGGCTTCCCGTCACCCAGGCAAGTGACTTCCGTCAGATCACAGAGAAAGGAGTGCCCCCGCATCCTCAGAACCAAGCAGATGTGACTCAGAGAAGACAGGTGGATTCTGAGGGTTGTCTAAGCAGAGAAGGGACACAGCTTGGTGGGAAGAGATGCTCCAGAGAAAATGGTCCAAATAATGGCTGGGAGAGCGGGAGGCAGGGCAGTCAGGCCCTGGAGAGAACTCCGTGCTCCATCTGCTCTCCTCATACCTCCCTCACTGCAGGACGAACTGAAGAAGCTCTACGCCCAGCTCGAGGTCCACAAGACCAAGGAAATGGCTGCAAACAACCCGCACCTGCCCAAGAAGCGGGGCAGCTCGCGCCAGGGCCTGGGCCGCTCCTTCATGAGGTACCTGGCCGAGTTCCCGGAGGCCCTGGCCCGCCAGCACTCCCGGGACTCGGGGTCCCCCAGCCTGGGCAGCCTGCCTGGCTCCTCGCGCCGCCGGCTTCTCAGCTCCAGCTTCCAGAACCCCGAGGGGACCCCAGCCCTGCGCAAGTCCCACAGCACCTACGACCACGAGCGCCAGGGTCACCGCCGGGAGCAGGACCCACCACTCCTTGACTCGCTGCTGCGCAGGAAGCTGGCCAAGAAGGCCTCCAGGGAAAGCAGGGAGAGTCGGGAGTCGGTGGAGGGGCCCCCTGCCCTGGGCTTCAGGTCTGCCAGCGCCCACAACCTGACGGTGTGCGAGAGGCTCCCCAGGGCCCGGCCCACATCCCTGCAGAAGTCGCTTAGTGTGGTGACGGGCTCCAGGGAAAAGGCCCTGCTCGTGGCCAGCCAGGCCTACCTGGAGGAGACCTATCGGCAGGCCAAGGAGCGGGAGGAGAGGAAGAAGGCCGAGGCAGCCTTGGCGAGCCCAGTGAGGAGGCCGTCAGCCAGGAGGCTAGAGCGAGCTCGAGGGGCCCCCCTGTCAGCCCCACCATCCCCGGCCAAGAGCCGCAGTGTGGACGGCTCCCACAAGGCTGCCGCTGCCACAGGGAGGCTTCAGGAGGAGGCTGCCAGGAGGCTGCCTCACCCGCCCGTCCGGCACCAGGTCTCCACACCCATCATGGCCCTGTCTGGAGCGGGCCTGGGAGAGCCAAGGATGCTGTCTCCCACCTCCACCCTTGCTCCAGCTCTGATGCCAGCTCCGGCCCCGGCCCCAGCCCCAGCCCTAGCCCCAGCCCCGGCCCCGGCCCTGGCCCTGGTCCCAGTCCCAGCCCCAGCCCCAGCCCCGACACCAGTCCCTGTCCTGGCACCAATCCTCGTGCCCCCCCAAAGCCCCAACTTACTCCCGTTCATCTGCCCCTGGGAGAATGCAGAACTGCCAGTCAAGAAAGGAAATGTGGCTCAAGAAAGCCCCTCAGGGCCAGAGCGGAGCAGCCTCTCCCCTTCCCCAGCTCGGGCCAAGCTCTGGAGAGCCCTCTCTGTTGCAGTTGAGAAAAGGAGCACAGGGGAGAATGCGGGGACCACAGAGGAGGGACGCCTCCAAGGGGGAGCTGATGAGGGTGACGAGGATAAGTCTAAGGTCTTCTCTAAATCCCACAGCCTCAAGACCCCCATTCAGCAGGTTTCCGTGCACAGTCTAGGCCTGGCTATCAAAGCTTTGACTCGTTCCCGGAGCACTCACAAAGAGAAGGAGAGCGGGGAAGGGAGTCCTGAGACAGAGGAGAAAGGCAGAGCTGTGGTGGGGGCCGAGGGTGTGGGGCCGTGCCCCAGGTCCCCCAGGCTAAGCCGGCCCAAGGCTGTGAGTAAGCAGGCTGCTCTTGCACCCTGTGATGACGAGGAATCCCTCCAGAACCAACAGAACGCTCACACCAGCAGAATGCTTCAAGTCTGTCGCCGGGAGGGCAGCAGGGAACAAGAAGACAGAGGCAGGAGGACATCCCACTGTCTAGGGGAGGAGAGAGGAGAGAGAGCAGGTAAAGCAGAGTCTGCTACACTGAGGCAAGCCAGCCAAAGCACACTTGGGGACAAAAGTGCTGAGGGAGCAAAAGAAGTCCCTTTTGGGTGGCGGGACCTGCCCAAAGCTGGCCTCCAGTCCCTGGGCGGAGCTGACCACAGGATGGCAGAGATGTGCCCCAGGGAAGTCACCCAGTCGGAAGTGTGTCAGCCTGACCATGGCTACAAGGCCCAGATCTGCCCCTGGGAGGCGAGCGAAGGAGCCCCTGAGAAGGGGGCATTACAACAAAATCTCAATGACTCCCAAGAGAGAGGGAGAGCCTCAGAAAAGTCAGAGCCCCCAAATGTGGTGGTTGTTGCTCGGAAAAAGCCAGAGAGGCTGGTCAGGGCGCAGGAGGCCGTGTGTCCCTGGGAGGGTGTCGATCCTGGGAGTCCGTCCTGCTGGTCAGTCTCTCAGGACTCTGACGGAATCAAGGGCAGGTCTGAGGCAGTGAGCAGGAGAGAGGCTAGAGAGGTGAAGAAGCATCAGCAGGAGGGTACAGGCCCAGAAGTTTGTACAGCTGACGCTGCCAAGGCAGAACTCTGTCCCTGGGAGGCATGCGAGGGAGGGAATGGGAAACCATTCGAGGAGGGCATGAAGAAGCTTCCCCAGGAAAAGCAGGAAACCACCAAGAAAGCAACCTTCTGGAAAGAACAGAAACTGAGTGGAAACTTGGAGTCCTTTTGTCCGTGGGAGAGGACAGATTTCCGGGGCCCCTCAGCAGTCTCCACTCCGGCCCCAGGAGCCCCTGGATGCTCGGGGAGTGTGGGCAGTAGCATCTCAGAAGTGTGTCCGTGGGAGGCAGGAGATGCTCCTGCCAGGAAAGCAGAGATCTGTCCCTGGGAGCTAGGTGATGAGGTAGTGAGGAAGGAAAGGCTGAGTCAGGGGGCAGGGGGAAATATTCTCCAGGAAGAGGGGAAAGCCTCCAGACAGGCTTTCCCTGGAAAGCCTGGAAAGATGGGAGAACAGGCTGGGAAGGCAGTGCAGAAAAGGGATCAGCAGCAGGAGTCAGTGTGTCCCCAGGAGACCTCAAACCCTGGGCCCTCCCGCCCATGTCTAGATAGTTCCTCAACCAAAGCTGGTGGCCAATTCCTTAGCAAGGGAGGAAGCAGGGCAACACAGGTAAGTCCCCGGGAAGATCTCAGGCCACAGCCAAAGGAAGTAACAACACCTGCCAGGGCAGACCTCTGTCCCTGGGAGGTGGATGAAAGAATAAGAGACAACTGGACATTGGACCAGACAGCAAAAGCAAGAGAATCTCAAAAGGACAAGGAGAAAGGGCCTGGGATGTCAGGGATCAAAGATGGCACAGCTGGGGAAGAGCCTGAGACACAGATCCAAAAGCAGGAAGCAGTCTGTCCCTGGGAGAATGTGGACCCTGGCAGCTTCTCCCCACAATCAGGCCCTCAAGAAGCAGATGGACCTAGAGCCAGTTTCCACATGTCAGGCAGTGTGGGAAGCAAAGCTGCGGAGATCTGTCCATGGGATATGGAGGACACTGTGTCTGCTGAGAAGGCTGAGGTCTGTCCCTGGGAGGTGGGTGCTGGAGCAGGGCAGGAAAGGGCTTTGGGAGTTGAGGCCGTTAGGAAATTTCCAAATGACACAGGAAAGTTTTCTGCACGTCCTGGACCCAGCAAGACAGCTGTTACTGCTCCAGAGAAGCCAGAGAGGCCAGCCTGGGAGCGGGAGATGGCCTGTCCCTGGGAAAGCTTGGATCCAGGCAGCTCCTCTTGGCATTCAGACTCTCTGGGCATAGAGAGACCAAAAGCTGGATTCCAGGAACTGGACCACGTGGGCTGCCGGGCAGCTGAGGTGTGTCCCTGGGAAGTGGAAGAGGCCCCTGCCAGTGAGAAAGCCAAGATCTGTCCCTGGGAGGTGAATGAAGGAGCTTCGGGGATGGGACTGGACCAAGAGAGGAGGAGTGACTTAGCAGGGCAGGGGGAGAAAACTCTAGAAAAGGAGAGACTCACCTCCTTGGGAGAAGACATACCAAAATGGGAGACAAAACAGAGTCAAGAGCAGGAAGCTGTTTGTCCTTGGGAGAAGGGCTTGAGGGAACCCTTGGCGAAGGGCCCTGAGGTCTCAGACTCATCCGTCAGCGTGAGTTGTGAAGTGGCTGAGGGATGTTCCTTGGAAGTGAGGGATGAGGCAGCAGAGAAAGGGCGCCTGACACACGACCCAAAGACAGGCTCCCTCCCAGGACACAAAACCCCAGAAAGAGCTCCATCCTCAAAAGTAGGAGAATTCACTATTGACAATGAGGGAAAAGCAAGGGATGAGTTACACTCTGCCTGTCCCTGGGACAGCATGGCTCCGGCAGGCACTGTCTCTCACCCTGACCATCAGGGCCGTGACCAACCTACAGCTGGCTCTCAGACACCAGCCAGCGTCGGGGGCAGGCTCACTGAGGTTTGCCCGTGGGATGCTCCTGCCTTAGATGCTCCTAAACCTGACAGCAGCACCAAAGCTGCCATCTGCCCCTGGGAGGTGCCTGAAAGGGCCCCAGACAAAGGGATGGCAAGCCAGGATGGAAAAGGGCCACCTCAAGAGGAGAAGGATAGAGCCCCGGGAAGACCAGAGCCCAAAGCTGTGGCGGTTCAGGAGAAGCCAGAGAGGGCAGATGGGAAACAGGAGGCGGTGTGTCCCTGGGAGAGTCAAGACTGTGGGGAGCTGTCTCCACAGCCAGCCCCGCGAGCTTCTGACAGGCGTAAAGGCAGTTCGGAGGCAGCAGGCAGTGTGGGGGCCAAGGTGGCAGCAGTGGGTCCGTGGGAAGCAGAAGCAGCTCCATCTGCTAAAGAAGTGGAAATCTGCCCTTGGGAGGTGAATAAGGAAGCTGCAGAGAAAGGAGGACTGGGGCAAGAGGTGGACAGAAAGTCCCGAGGGCGGGGAGAAGTGATCCTTCAAAAGGCAGCCTCTGGAGGGACAGAAGAACACATTTACAAAGAAGCAGCAAAAGTCAGCCGAGAGCAGGAGACCGTGTGCCCCCAGGAAGGCAGAGGTTTGGGGGCACCCTGCCCCCAGCCAGACGCTCCCAGCACTGGCCATCCCACATGCGGTCCCCAGGGAGCCAGCCGTGCAAGGAGCAGGATGGCAGAGGTGTGTCAGTGGGAAGTCACAGATCCAGAAGGGAATAAGATAAAGGGCACCATGGCAGACATCTGTGACTGGGAGGGAACTGGAGTGCCATCTGAGGAATCCGGCCTTCTGGCTTCAACAGCAACTCAGAAGGAAATGTTTTTCCCCACAGTCCCTGAGAACCCACCATGCCTTTTAGTCCACAGTCCTCCGGGTAGCTCCCTTCCAGAAAGCAAAAGTGCCCGCCCTGAGGTGAGTAAGGCAGGCAATACTTTTACTCCGGAAGGTGTCAGAGAACTCCAAGAAGCCTCAGGACATGGGCCGAGGACAAGCTCATCCCCAGAGCCGAGTCTCCAAGAAGCTGAGGTTCAGGAATCCTCCTCCTTAACTGTGGACCAAGGAGAAGGGGTTTCTACAGCTTCACACGAAGAACTCTCCCCGCCAACAGTCTATCCTTGGGACTGTGAGTAACAATGCCAACACGTGAAGTCGAATGTCGGGTGGCTGGTTTTCCGAAGCCAAGGTCCTTTCCAAGTCCTACGTGTTCCCAAAGAGCCGAGTCAGAGACACTAGGCCACTTCTCTTCTCCAACAAGGCCAGAAGGCAACTCATTCTGAGACAAACTATATAAGATCGGGCAGCTCAGGCCCCAAGAGTCTCACCCCTTCTTCTCTTCCTACTCTTGTTCCTGCTCCTGAAAACAAAGGCCAGACCTTCTGCTTCAGGGGAACCCTCCCATCCAGCTAGAGGACTCAACACGAGCTGTGTCTGGACACCTGCTTCTGCAGCCAGTGTCAGGGGGGAAAATGTCAGTAGGCCCAGCCCACGTTTTCTCATAAGAAGACCCCCTTTCTTGACCATTTTCTGAGAAGAAATGAAACCATGCAAGGCACTGGCAGTATTAGGGACTGAGGAAGGCTGTGAAGGTCACCGTAGGCAGCTTGAGAAGTCACTTAATTCAAGTTCAAGGATAAGTCTGGGGAAAAACTTAAATGGCTCAAGAGGGTTCTGAAATGCCTTAAGGACCTTTCCATCTTGACTTTGGCTCTCCCCTTCTGCCATATTGATCCTCATGCCCACCCTGCTGGCTGCTGATGGAGAGCCAATCGAACACTCTTACTTCCTTACCAACATGTGGCATCCAAAGCAACACCAGAGATGGAGAGCACAGGAGGTAAGGCAGTGGCTCCAAGTCCTGCCAGGGGGAGCCCTCCCTTCTAGACACCCTCTCCATCTGCGTGTGCCCCTTACTAGCTTTTTCAGATGGTTTCTCCCCACTTCTGCCCCATGTTTTCCATCTCGAGTTCACCTCTCTGGCTCGTTCTCCTCCCAGCCTTCCAGGGCTGTCATCAAAGGGACCCCGCTCAGCTGTTGGTATAACAGGAGCCAGGGGTTTTTGGTTCTTTTTTTTTTTTTTTTTTTTTTTAAAGATTTTATTTATTTATTTGACAGAGAGAGATTACAAGCAGGCAGAGAGGCAGGTAGAGAGAGAGAGGAGGCAGCGGGCTCTCTGCTCAGCAGGGAGCCTGATGCGGGACTCGATCCCAGGACCCTGAGATCATGACCTGAGCCGAAGGCAGCGGCTTAACCCACTGAGCCACCCAGGCACCCAGGGGTTTCTGGTTCTGATGTGAGTACGGCTCCAAATCACTTGCTCAGTAACAAGAGGCCCGCCATCAGTTGCCTTTCCAAGAAGCAAGAAAGCAAGCAAGCCCTGTTTATGGCCGGCGCTAAGAACTGTCCTCAGAAAGAGTAACCCTACCAGGCAGGTTCAAGGCCTGAAGGTGGGGGAAAGGGCATCATAGAAGCACAAAGCCTTCTTAGTGAGCTCGGTTCTATCCTCTCAAGTGAGTTCAGTTCAGGCTACCCTTGCTTAAGTGGTCCTAGAGAAGAGTGATGGAATGAGAGGATACTATCAGAGGGAAGTGAGGAAGGAGAAAAGCGCTGGTCAAAGCCCTGGCATTGGCAGGGGTTAGGAGGGGGGAGGAAACAGGCAGACTAGACATGGCAGAGCTTGGCAGGGACCCTGAAGATGACAGTAAGCCTGCCCTCTAACTGCGTGGACCCTGATGCCATTCACAGGGAAGAAAAAGACAAAACAAGGAGACCAAATACCCAATGGGGGGAAAATATGAGTCTGCATATACATACTCTGGGCAGCTTTAAGACTTTGCCAGAAAAAGTAACAAAATCCTCCATTTCCAAAAACAAAGAATGGAAAAACCCAGTCTTTCAGGGACCAGATGCCCTTGTTCTCCTATCTAGCCCCTCCCACTTACCTGGTCCCTTGCCCTGGGATTTCAGAGCAGTAATTAAAGCGTACTGCTGCTCTGGGCTCTGGCTAGTTAACCTTGCTGCTTCTAAGCTGTTGGGAAGTTTGCTAAACACACATCAGAACAAGTCCATTGGGTCGGGTCTCGCTGGAAACAGAAAAGTTGTTCCTATAACCCCTACTGAGAAATAAACCATGGGAAAAAAATAAAGAATGTTTTTTCTTGATCACTCACGTTAGCTCCAGCTTATTCATTATGGTGATTTTCTTTCTTTTTTTTTTTTTTTTTTTTAAAGATTTTATTTATTTACTTGAGAGAGAGAGACAGGGAGAGAGAGCATGAACGAGGAGAAGGTCAGAGGGAGAAGCAGACTCCCCATGTAGCTGGGAGTCCGATGCAGGACTCGATCCCGGGACTCCAGGATCATGACCTGAGCCGAAGGCAGTCGTCCAACCAACTGAGCCACCCAGGCGTCCCCATTATGGTGATTTTCTTTTTCCAACGTTTTTAAACAGGCACAGTAGACAGGTAGGGTTAGCCCGAGGGAACTACACTGCAGCCTTCCGGCCTTCGGGGCTTCGGGGCGGTCTGGCTAATTGTCAGCCCAGTTCCCAGCTCCATGGCTGGCACCGCAGATGGACTCAGCCCAGGCCTTCGAGCCAATCCTTTACATCTGGGCCATTCACTCGGCTGGATCTGATCCCAAGGGAAAATGGAAACGGCACTTATCCTCTGGCTGCCCATGGCAGCTAGTGCTCAGCAGCTATTCCGGATTATCTGGAGACCCCTGAGACCCATCTGGAGGAGTGGGAGGAAACAGCTCATTTGAAGCACTGTTTTTACCTAGTCAGAGAAATCCGTCGGTCATGTGCCCAGTAAGTGCGCTCTTTTCCTTTCTCTGCTCTCCTCCCCTCCCTGGATTACTTCCCCTCACTCCACAGTGCCCAGCTGTGGATCCTGCTGATAACACTTGCCTTCTCATTTTGCCTTAATCCAGGGCTCAGGCAAATAGGATGTGGCCAAACCTCACTTCAGTGGAAATGCTACAAACTGATGTACATTTTAAGCCAAACGGGTTGAGACTTAAGTAGTATGATCAAGACTGGCTGCTTTGGATTAACCCACCAGCGCTGCCTCTCCCCTAGGCATACACATTTCGTTCCCAGCATCTGCATTCAGCAGCTGTTGTAAAAACATCAGTTTTCCCCAGTGAGGACTGGTCTGTTGGCTGCCTTGCTGACGCGGTAGTTTCAGAGAGACTGAGGAGTTAGGTTTTTTTTTGTTTTTTTTTTTAATGAACTTATTTGAGAGAGAAGCAGAGGAGGAGGGAGAGATAGAATCCCAAGCAGACTCCCCACTTGAGTGTGGAACCCAACTTGGGGCTTGATGCCAGGACCCAAAGATAACGACCCAAGCTGAAATCAAGAGTTGGATGCTCAACTGACCGAGCTGCCCAGGCAGCCCGAATTGTTATTTTATTTATTTATTTTTTTAAAGAATTTATTTATTTGACAGAGAGAGTAAGAGAGCTCAAGCAGGGGGAGCATGACAGGAAGAGGGAGAAGCAGACTCCCTACTGAGCAGGGAGCCTGATGTGGGACTCAATCCCACGGCTCAAGGATCATGACCTGAGCCAAAGGCAGACGCTTAACCATCTGAGCCACCCAGGCGCCTGGAGTTAGGTTATTCTTGACCTGATTCTAGTTTCTTTGGACTCTGCTCTCAGGATAAAGTCAGAACAGATTAATCCTGACCCTAAGTGACAGACTCATTAAAAGAAAATTGTAGGGAAAATAGGAAGTATGATCATTAAGGTCCTATTTTTTAAGGGGAGTCCACACTGGATTGATCAAAGTAACAGTACCAGCCAAGCTTGCTGCTGGTACAAAGTGATTTCCCTTGTCATACCTCAGACCAGCCAGAACATGCGAACAGGTGAAGTCCCACACCCTCCTCCTGATAGCCCAGCTAGAACTCAGGAACAAGATGGGGCCAGGCTGCTTCGCTCAAAACAGGCTCGTATTCTAGTATATTTGCCTTACCAGCAGGGGCTAGAAAGAACAGTCACCATCTCTAAAAGGTTCTAGAAATCAGGGAACAAAGTCTTAGAGATGGATTTCCCAGATGTATCACCTCCTCCGTGGCCCCTGCCTCCTCCCACGCTTCCTGGAACCATACCAGGATGCAGCTGATAATTAGGAACACAGTTCAAAGGCTGAAGGATAAATAATTTCTCTCGATTCACAATCTTCTCTGAAATACAAATGCTGATTAGATGTATATCTAGTCAGTAGCTGAGAAAAGACCTTGACCCTTCAATGAACACTAATTATTTTTCCCACGTCTGGATTTCTTAAAAATTTATTTATTTATTTATTTGACAGACAGAGATCACAAGTAAGCAGAGAGGCAGGCAGAGAGATAGGAGAAAGCAGGCTCCCCACTTGAGCAGAGAGCCCGACGCAGGATCCTGAGATCATGACCTGAGCCGAAGGCAGAGGCTTTAACCCAATGAGCCACCCAGGCGCCCCCCACGTCTGGATTTCTTAGAAGCCATATCACTCACAGTTTAGTCCACCTTCCATTTCTGCCCTCTGGTCTACTTCTAGTCTAAGCCCACAGACAGGTACACAACTCACCACAGTTTGTCCAACACCCTGACAGTGTTTTACTTCAAACTCTAATCTCTGCATTGTAATTAAAAAGAAAATTCTGCCAGTTTGCTTCCTGATGGTCTCTGCCGCTGAAAAAAAAAGGTATCCAAAACATACTTCCCACGGAAACTCAGAAGCTAGATATACCATTTTAAAAGGAATAAGAAGTGGGCTCGTGGCTGTGTATGCATCAGCCAGCCACCCACCTGGGCCCAGCCATCAGCCATGGCTGCCGAGATGGCTGGAAACACCCAAGAAGGACAAGAAAGGACAAAGTAGATCTTTCTACAGCATGATGGAGAGATGATGGACTTCATAGCTCCCAGACTCCACAGCATCCAGCCAACTCATTACCCATGTTTCAACCCAGAGTCATTTTTCCAATCAGGACAGCTGAAGCTGAGGAGCCTCTCCCTGTGGCTCTTCATAGTCTTCCCAGGGTTTCAGCTGGGGCCCAGGGATCATCACAGTCTGAAAGAGCAGAAAGCTGAGTTACCTACCATCCAAGCCCATGACTTACCCTGAAGAGATTCACCATCACCTCCTCCATGGAGCACTCCCCTTCCTGGTGCTGCATCACCCCTTCTCTCCACTAGGTGGAACCCAACAGGGGTGGCTTAAGATGGCATAAGTGCTGCCCCTGCTCTCTGAAATCACCCTTACCTTAAGGATGGGCTGCTTAGGGGGTGCCCACGGGGGAACGATCTTGCCGTGCATTCTCCAGCTCCCATAGGGATTTACCAGGTGTTTTTCAAACACAACATACTCCAGGACATCCCTGGGCACATCTTCCTGTCCATACATCAGGCGGCCAAACCGGTCATAGATGGCCAGAGTCTGCAAGGATGAAAGCAAATCTGACCTGTGAGTACTCAGAGTTGGTTTCTTGTTTTGTTTTTATATTTCTTTGTTTTTAATTTTTTTAATGCCACACAACCCATCTGAAAACAACCATAACAAAAACTTCTAATGGGTAGGAGAAAGTATTTCAGAATTCTAAATCTAGAATAATTAAGTGATCAACTATAGACACTCTACTCCTGGAGGGTTTTTGACTAGGAGTGGGGAGGTGGGGGAGGGAGGATCAGGATGGGTGGGAGAGAGTATCCTCACACCTGTCTTAGCAGAGCTAACATCTATCAGTAAGCTGGGCACGCTGACCAAGCAAGGAAGACCACAGTGAACCATTCCTTAGAGCCCAGTCTTGGGAAGCCGTCCCCAAGACACTAGAGACAGGTACCCAACCTGAGAGTGAAGAAAAACTAGAGGAAAGCAGACTGGTGCCTCTACCTGCCGGGTGTGCAGACGGACAGTGATCTGGCCATATATGTTGCCTTGGTTCAGCAAATTTGAACAGCGGACCTGAACCACCTGTGGTGGCTCTAAGGATTCTACGAAGCTCCAGCGGACGGTCTTGTATGTGATGTCCCAGACCATGTCCTGAGGGCAGAGGAGAACAGGTCAGCTGGGGTTTTCCTTTCCTTTAGGGAAGCCCACCTCAAAATGATCCTATTCAGGGGCACCTGGCGGCTCAGTGGGTTAAAGCCTCTGCCTTTGGCTCAGGTCATGATCTCTCTGCTTGGCAGGGAGCCTGCTTCCTCCCCTCTCTCTCTCTCTGCCTGCCTCTCTGCCTACTTGTGATCTCTGTCAAATAAATAAATTAAATCTTAAAAAAAAAGAAAAAAGAAAAAAAGATCCTATTCACCCAAATTAACAACTCAAGACCCACCTACTTTCTTAAGAAACCTTCTTCAAATCAGTGAAAACCACACTCCAAAATGCCAGCTTATCTAATACGCCATTATCCTCTCCTCCTTACACTCTGTTCTTTTTAAAAAATTTTTAGTAATCTCTACAGCCAACATGGGGCTTGAACTTACAACTCCGAGATCAAGAGTGGCATGCTCTACCCACAGAGCTGGCCAGATGCCCCTCCCTTACACTTTCATAACCTGTTAGTTATTGCACATGTACCTGTTGACTGCATACATGTTGTCTTATCCCCCTCACCTGCTGGCACTGAAGAATGGGATTTTACATAGATATAAAGGCTAGCTGGCGAGAATCATTATATGATCACATATATGATCATTATATGTGACCATAGGGAAATGAGGCTGAATGGATAGAAACTTAAGTTCTTATTCTTTTTTTTTTAATGCTGATTTTTTTTTTTTTTTTTTTTTTTTAATTTACTTGTCAGAGGGAGAGAAAATGTGCACATACAACCAGGGGAAGTGGCAGACAGAGGGAGAGGGAGAAGCAAGCTCCCTGCTCAGGAGCCCAATTCAAGACTCAATCCCACGACCCTGAGATCATGACCTGAGCCACCCAGGCGTCCCTAAAGTTCTTATTCTTGAACCACATAGTACCTAGCACCCGGTTAACACACTATGTAAGCTTCGTGAATGCTCGCTAAATCCTGCAGGTGCACAGAGGGCTGTCTAATATGGCCCACACCCTGACCTCAGCCCCCACAGCCTGAGGTTTCAGTATTGCTTGCTGTGGGACTTCCTCCTTCCTTGTCTGCAGAGCCCTTACCAAAGTCCAAGCCAAGTCAGTACCATTCACCTCAAAACAATGGAACTTCAGCTTTTGCCTTTAACTTCCTGTACTTGTGAAACTGATCCTTCTTAAACCAAAGGTGATGTCTAGAATCTGCCCATTCAGGAATCCCACAGTTCTAAGGAAGTTGAGGACCTACCGGAAAACAGTTTTCAGTTACCAAGGTATGAAGCCGGTCATGGTCTGAGCTAAAACAGAAAAAGATAAATATCACTGGCTCCTGCTTCATGATGCCCCTTCTGAAAGCTAAAAAATGGCCCTCAATATGGACAAGTCTTTTTGTAAACATTTTCTGCATGCCTACAATAAGTCAGGTAATATGCTAAATTCCAAGCACACAAAGATGAACATGGTTAAAAGACCCTGAAATCTAAATGCAGAGTGAAGTTATGTTTGAATCTCAAGAGCAGAAACAAATTTCTCAGAAATTACCACACATCCTTAAGGGGAAGAGACCCTCACAAATCCATCACAAAAAACCAAAAAGCTCATCTCCTCTTACCTCAGACACACCAACAATACCAACTGGATCGGCCATGCACCTTCAACTTTTTTTTTTTTAAATAATCTCTGCCCCCAACATGGGGCTCAAACTCACAACCCTGAGATTAAGAGTCACACGTTCCACTGACTGAATCAGCTGGGCGCCCTACATCTTACACTGTCTGTGAACCCAGCCAAAAGACAAGCAGCTGTCTTTTCTGGTCCTTTCCTTCCACCCCACCTGCACCTCCCCCAATCCTTGCTGCTACCAGAGTGACCTAAGTCATGCTGATTCTACCCAGTAATAGCAAGAAAATAGACAGCAAACCCCAGCTCCTGGATCTATAGGATTTTAGAAGGTTCCTAGCTGAGGAGTTTCAAATAAACCTGAGGTCAGGCATGAATTACTGTCTTTCAGATATACATTCATGACTTTTCCCCACAGTTTATACCTCCTGGGAGGTTTAAATCATTGTTCCTTCAAACAATCTTGTCCAATAATCCCAGAGTGGGTAAGGGATTAGTTCTGTTCACATGCTTCCCTTGACCTCTACTCCTAACAGGAAAGGTCATCTCCCGCAAGTCATTTCCCCCACTGTAGCTCTAGACTAGACTAGACCAGACTAACCTGAGTGGTGATGACAACTACAGCAACCAGCAGGCCTGGCACCCCTCAGTGAACACTTCCTCCTCACTATCCTGGCCTAGAGATCTTCAGTAGAAATAAACTCCCTTGTCTAGGAGTTCACTTAGCATTTATAATAGACTTGCACCGAAAGAAAAAAAGGAAGATACCCATTTCTGGCAACATAATGGACTAAGTGCACATGAAACTATTCCCACTATAAACATCTAGAAATGCTGGATGAAATGTAATATACAAAGATACACATTTTAAAATGCTCTAGTTCACATGAAAGGTAAATCTCCTAGGTGCTAAAAGGAAGGAGAGCTAAAACCAGAATGGAAAGACCACCACCTGACATCATGAAAGCATATGGGATGGTTAAAGGGATCTAGAAATAGGATCTGATGGCTGGGAACAGACTCTTCCTAAATCCTTGAACCCTCAAAGAGCAGGAAGTTGGAAATAGAGTCCTGCACCTGCAACAAAGGAAGACTACAATAGTAGTAGAGAGATAAAGCTTCTCTCCATCAAGGGCTGAGTTAGGGGTACTAAAAAAATTAAAATCCTAAGCCCACGTTACACTCAGATTTGGACACAGAATTTATGGCACCTGTATGATGAAACAATTCCTAAGATATGAAATTAACATTAAAAACTGAACCTAGGGCCGCCTGGCTGGCTCAAACACACACCGAGACTTATCTAGATCACTCTAGAACTCTTAACCAAAGGAAAAAAAATCTGTGCCTAGAATAACAGCTGCTGAAAACATAACAGGTATAACATAGAATTCACTTACTTGTTCAGACAAAGGTGAGCTTCAATAAAAATATCCTTAGCTTTTTCAGGGAAGTCCTTTATTTTAAAATTCGGATCATATTGTCTTATCTTCCGGACACTGTAAAATTAAGTATGAGAATACTTAAGTATGAGAATACTTCTTTCTTTTTCTGCCTTTTAAGTAAGCTCCATGCCCAACGTGAGGCTTGAGCTCACGACCCTGAGATCAAGAGTTGCATGCTCTACCAACTAGGCCAGGCTGGCACACCAAGAATCATTTCTAAAGACTTTACACACTATCCATAACTCACAGCTTACGTTAACTGTCATTAATGTCTCTCTACTTATTCAATAATTGTTTTCTGAATGTGCCAAGTCTATAAAGTTGACCTTCTAATTCACACTTACATCAATCATTCTAAAGAAAGACCAAGGTTTCTCATAGTGAAATTTCAGAATTCTGGCATTAAAGAAAACATCTTATAAGCACTAAGAAAGAAAATACAGATTTTACGCAAAAGCTCAAGAGTAAGAATGACGGCAAGCTTCTAACTAGAAACATTAGAAGTTAGAAAGACAACAGAGCAGTGCTGTTAACTGAGGAAATTCTTTTTAGCTCAGAAATGTACATGTGGGCAAATTATAAATCAAGTGGGAGAGTAAAAGACTGTTTCTTAGACATGAATGATCTCATGTGTCTACTAAGCGCCCTTTCTCAGGAAGCTACTGAGGAATGTGCTCCACCAGAATAACAGAATAAACCGTGAAAGACAGATGTAAAATCCAGGAAACAGGGAAAACAACATCAGGGCGAGACAAAAGGACTTATCCAAAGGATGAGAGAAGTAAATGTACACTGTACAAAATGTACAGTGGGCCTGAAGAGCAATCAGTCCAGATAGAAACAAGTAAGAAAGGGCCAGGAGGGATTTCTTCTTGAAGATGAAATTAATAAAATACTTGATGCTTTCAATGCACTGAGAAGAAATTTATATGACCAGATATTCCATAAGCAAATGAGGGGGGAAAAAAAAAGACCACACTTAACTCCTGGAAAAAAAACGTATTATGCAGGAAAAGCCATGACAATGTCCTGCGCGACTCCACTGTCAACGGTATTTTCATAGTTATAATAATGTAAACAGGAAATTCTGATCTAATCAAAGTGGTAGATATACTGGAGGATAAGAAATACCAGGACCATATGTAATTTATCCCAGGAATGCAAGGTTGGCTTAACATTCAAAAATCCATTAATGTGGGGCACGTGGGTGGCTCAGTGGGTTAAGGCCTCTGCTTTCCGCTCAGGTCATGGTCTCAGGGTCCTGGGATCAAGCCCCTTACTGGGCTCTCTGCTCAGCAGGGAGCCTGCTTCCTCCTCTCTCTCTGCCTGCCTCTCTGCTTACTTGTGATCTCTGTCTGTCAAATAAATAAATAAAATCTTAAAAAAAAATCCATTAATGAAATACAATGTATCAATAGAATAAAGGAAAAATATCACATGATCATCTCAGTAGACAAAGAAAAAGCATTTGACAAAATCTGATACCCCATTCATACTTTTTCCGCCTCTGAGCCTTGCCTGTGCTGTTGTCTTCCTAGAATGCACCTAGCTAACTGCAACAAATCCTTTAGATCCTAGCTTTTTTCTTTTTTTTGCTTTTAGGTGATTTTGCTTTTAATTTTTTTTTTTTTTTTTTAGATTTTATTTGTTATTGGACAGAGAGAGATCACGAGGCAGAGAGGCAGGCAGAGAGAGAGGAGGAAGCAGGCTCCCCACTGAGCAGAGAGCCTGATGCGGGGCTCGATCCCAGCACCCCGGGATCACGACCTGAGCCGAAGGCAGAGGCTTAAACCACTGAGCCACCCAGGCGCCCCAGCTTTTAATTTTTTTTTAATTTTTAATTTTTTATTAACATATAATGTATTATTAGCCCCAGGGGTACAGGTAGGTCGCAGCTTTAAATGTCATTTCCTCAGGGAAGCTTTCCCTGAACTCCCAAACCAAGTTATCTTTCCTTGTCATGTGATCCCATAGCACTCATACTTACTATACCTGTAATTATTTAATTGTGTGCAATCAGTATTTAATGGCTGTTTTCCTCCCTTAAATGAAAACTCCATGATAGAACCACATGTGCTCTGTTCATCATCATCATGGACCCGACCACCCAAGAGCTCACAGTCCTGAACAGAAATACGTGAGAGGAAATCATCACAGTGCAGTTATCAGAAATAGCAGGTGTAAGTGCACAGTTACAATTACAGTAAAGGCCGCTCCAGAAAGAGTCAGGGAAGGCTTAAAAGCATACACGATGTTCAACTGGTTCTTGAGAAATGAGAGTTATCAAGTAAAGGAGGAGGAAGAAAACATTGTCAAGGCAAAGGAAAAATGCACAAAGACACAGAGTCATAGCACAATACCGTCAAGGAACTGGAAATTAGTTTGGAAATGCTCAAGTTTAGGATGAGAAAAGTGTAATAAGAAGATGACAGTGGAACAGAAGATAAGAGCCAGATTTACAAAAAGTTGTGAATACCACTGAAGTCTGGATTTATTCTCCAGGTAAGAGGGAGCCACAGAAGAGGTTTAATGGAAAGATGATATGATAAGATCTGTATTTAGAGAAATATATTATGGCTACATGAAGAATTAATAAAGACTCAATATGCTTTTGCACAAAATCTATAAATGATCCCAAAGAACCTTTGAGTGACAAATACTAAATATTTCCATCCTTGCAACTAAAAGAGAGACTAAGAAGGTTCTGGCTTCTGCTCCTTAGTTAAGACCTAGTTAGCTCCTTAAAACAGGTCTGTCATGGGATGCCTGGGTGGCTCAGTTGGTTAAGCAGCTGCCTTCGGCTCAGGTCATGATCCCAGTGTCCTGGGATCGAGTCCCACATCGGGCTCTTTGCTCCGCAGGAGCCTGCTTCTCCCTCTGACTCTGCCTTCCACTCTGTTTGCCTATGCTCGCTCTCGCTCACTCTCTCTCTGACAAATAAATAAATAAAATCTTTAAAAAAAAAAAAAACAGGTCTGTCTTTTTGACCCTTTTTAGCTTTTTACTCTCTGTAGTTCAAACTCTAAGGTACTCCCCATAAAAATATGCTTTTCTTATTACTTTAAATTTTAAAATATGTGATCAAAAAAGTGTTCTACAAATTTCTAAGTCACCCCCCTCAACTGATGTGACAAAAAGACCAATGAGGGCTGAGAGGCTAAAAATCAAAAAGCCCATATTCTTCTACATTAACTAAATTCTATTACAGAGAAAAATATACAGTCAAGTTATCAAAGGAGTTATGTCCAACCCAATTCACCTAAGATGGCCTCGCTGGATTAAAGTAGCAACAAGAAATTTGTGTCCTAATACCGATTCCCAGTTGTTCCAGACACCTACGACAATTGTGATGCCACCTTCTTCTTCAATCGCTCACTTCTCTGTGCCAGTCCTTCCTTTGCAAGAGACGACAAGCGAGCATCACCTTCTGGAGGAACATAGGTGTCAAAGATACCAGCTGTAATGAAAGAAGAATACAAGAAGGCATTGATAGATTGAGAAAAAAGTCATTTTGAGGTCATATAAAATTAAGAGGTACCATGGCTATAAAGTAGACTAATAAAGTAAACTTCCATGCAAAGGGAGCTCTGTTACATTACAGAAAGCAGAATAAGGTAACTTAAGTCTTCTCTCAGAGCCTCAAGTTCTTCTTGTACAAAATGGAGAAATTCTAAGAACAGGTGTGTAAACAAGATCAAAGATGACCTCATGAGGGGTGCCTGGGTGGCTCAGTCGGTTAAGCATCTGAGTTTTAAATCTGGCTCAGGTCATGATCTCAGGATTGTAGGATCCAGCCACAAGTAGGGCTCCGAGCTCAGCGGGGAGTCTGCCTGAGACTTTTTCCTTAAGCCCCTCCTCCCACTCATGCATGTGTATGCTCTTTTTCTCTGCCAAAGATAAATAAATATATTTAAAATATGGTATACTGGGGCGCCTGGGTGGCTCAGGTCATGATCCCAGGGTCCTGGGATTGAGCCCCGCATCAGGCTCTCTGCTCAGCAACGAGCCTGCTTCCTCCTCTCTCTCTGCCTACTTATGATCTGTCAAATAAATAAATAAAATCTTAAAAAAAAAAAAAGAAAGAAAGAAAGAAAAGAAATACCACACCTCACCTGTACAGGCCAGATGTAGGGGGCGCTCCAAACGTTCTGGAGGAATGACCACACCTGCTTTCCGGGCAAATTCCATAAACTCCTTTTCAGATTTGAATTTGGGTTTATAAGGAGGAGGTGTGAAACGTTTCTTAGTTCTCACTGGAACTACAACTGTGGACTGCGTCACCAGGACTGGCTGTAAGACAGGAAAAGGTTATGATAAAGGTGACCTGGAAAGAAATCTATCTTGAACAAACTCTTAAGCGGATAGGAAGGGCACATCCAAAGAATGACTTAGGAACAATTATAAAGCCACATATGATGGGGGAAACACTTATGGGTGTCTTAACTAGAAGCCGGTAAGCAACCTTTACTAACACCACTCAACATCCTAAAGGCTTTCTTCTGGACCGTTCCACTGTACACAACTATGCAAAGTCCCAGGGATGCAGAGCTGATTAAAACAAGGCTTCTGCTTTCAAAGAACCTTCAGTCCCATGGGGAACTTAAACATAAATCCAACACTGAAAAGAGAGGAATGCTATTATTAAAGGGTAAGAAAAGTCCTCTGGTTGGCATTTCCCTTATATTTACTTGGATTACATCCTGCTCATTCTATTGGGAGCCCAACTGTAAACTTCATTCTGCCATTCTAGCTCCCAAAAGATCAACAATATCTTTTTTTTTTAAGATTTTATTTATTTATTTGACAGACAGAGATCACAAGTAGGCAGAGAGGCAGGCAGAGAGAGAGGAAGAAGCAGGCTCCCTGCTGAGCAGAGAGCCCGATGCGGGACTCGATCCCAAGACCCTGAGATCATGACCTGAGCCGAAGGCAGCGGCTTAACCCACTGAGCCACCCAGGCGCCCCGATCAACAATATCTTTAAAGCCCAGACCTCTCTTCTCTCTGACCTAGAGTTTTGCTCAGTCAGGTACAGCGACTATAGGAGACTCCCTCCTTTCAACTGTTCAATTTGTGCATAAGAACCAGGAGGAAGCGAGCCCAGCTTCTAAACCATGACTTCTTTCCCGTTTAATACCTCCCCGCTAGACAGACCCAGAGCAAACTAGAGAAACTTCATCCCGAGAATATGCTCGTTCTCGGGGTCTTTACGGGGGTCTCCCCACGCCGCAACTTTGCTTAGTAGCTGGGTCCCGTCTACTTCAAACTCTTCCGTAACTGCGTGTGATTTGTATCGCCCAAGCCCACCAAGGACAACTGCAAAACGAGTATTCCCCTCTACGCTCTAGTCCCAGCCCCTAGAATCCTATCACCCGGTCCCGACCCACCTGACGAGACCACCATCCTAAAGCTTTGGATAAACAAAACAACCCCCGCGACATGGGGGCTGCCATTTTGTTCCCGCAAAGGCCGCTGGGATGGAGGACTAGCGTTAAGAGCCGAGGGCACAGGAGAGGGCGCATAGGGGTGGAGCTTCTCCGGGTATGGAATTTTCCAGGGCGCGCGCCCTCCGCTGAAGTATGAGCGGCGCGAACGCGCACGTGCGCGTCGTAGGGGAGCGCGTGCGGTCAGAGAACGGACTGTGCGCGTGCGCACTTAGAGGCGTTGTGGGTGTGGCGGAGAGCACGGCTGTCACGCGCCAAGAGCGCGCTAGAGCGCGAGCTGCGCGTGCGCTTGAGGCCTTATGGCCGCAAGGAGTTGCAGCATTCCTTTTAAGATAGGGGTGTTGCTGCACCTTGCTTGCATTCCCCAAAGAATGAACAGATATTGCACTTTGGAGACAAGTGTTTTTCTTCAGTGCCTACTTTGATCACAGGACAAAAATGACTAGTTTCTGGATCTGGATCTGACTTCAGCATGCTATGTAACCTTAAACAGCGATCCTTTCCCCCATCTGAACTGTGTGAAGAAAATTCTGTCGAATTAAAGAGATCAATGCCTACTGTGTTTATTGAACAAACATAATATCTACTATGTTTCTGAAGCAAAAGACACATGGACTGACAAAAATATTTCTTGTTTGTCCTTTTGGGAAAGAGGCACAGTTTTAATCATCCCAAATAATAGTTTATACTTAGAAATGTTTACCAGGTGCCAGGCAATTTTCTAAGCATTTTGCATGTATAAACTCAATCTCTCCTCACCACAAACAAGAGTTAAACTCTTAGTTATGAGGTTGGGTCACAGAGAAATTAAGTGTGTAATTTATTTAAGGTCACACGGCTAATAACTGTCAGAACTGGAATTCAAATCCACGCTGACTGAATCCAGAAACGATGCCGTAATTACTATGCTGTACTGCTTCAAGTGCGGTTGTTAAAGGATTTATGATGTTGGGGTCATCCTGGAAAATCCAGTGTCGTAATCATTGCTGAATGCCAAACACTTTCCACACTTACCTGTAAGTTCTTATCTTATTCTGCCAATTAGTGTTTATTGAGCACTTACCTACGGCATTTTGCAATGAGCTAAGAACTTGTGGTATGCATATGCAAGAGTTTACAGGCTGGAATGGAACTGTTACGAAAGTCCAGATAAAATGCTGCAGATGTCAAAGAGAGATTACTTTTGGGTCTCATGATTGCTTGTATTGCTTTAAATCTAAATTTGTCAACTATACTGTAAATTATTCAAGGGTAAGAATGTTCCCACAATTCTAGCCACAGCCCTGAACCTATAGCATGACACATTAATAGCGACGTGAAATAAGGTGCTAGATGTAGGTATGAAAGAATGTATATTACTAAGCATTTAAATGAGAGATAGCTCATTGTTTCTTAACAGACTCTATGCCTCAGAAAATAAAATGTGATATTTTTTTAAACTGGTCTCCCTACCGTAGTGAGGAAGCTCCATTCCATAATGAATGGTTATTAATACAGAATACTGAGATAGTCTATCCGAGATTATTTCCCCCATCATTGAGTTTTATATTGGCTTTACATGGTAGCTAGTACATCCCAGATCACTGCTGTCTGCTCTCTGATAAGTTTTTTTCCTTTCCTTTTTTTTTTTTAAGATTTTACTTTTCTTTCTGTTTCCCCCCCCCATTTTATTTCTTTCTTTTTATTTTTTCAGAAGATTTTACTTTTAGTAATGTCTACACCTGGGGCGCCTTATGTAGTTAAGCATCTGTCAGTTAAGAATCTGTCTTAAGTTCAGGTCATGATCCCAGGGTCTTGGGATGGAGCCCCTCTCTGCTCAGCAGGGAACCTGCTTCTCCCCTTCCCTCTGCCTGCTGCTCCCTGTGCTTCTGCACACGCTCTTTCTCTCAAATAAATAAATAAATAAATTTTAAAAAAGTAATGTCTACACCCCATGTGGGACTTAAACTTACAACCTCGAGATTGAGAGTCACATGTTCTACTGACTGAGCCAGCCAGGGGCCCCTGTAATCAGTTTTTCAGGGAATACAAACTTGTTCTATATCACCCCGAATGAAATAATAAGGGAAGTTGATATCAATTAATTTCATTCTGAGCTGAATTGTAAGTGGTTTTCTTTTTTTAATAGCTGCTCATTTGGAAAATTCATATTATCTTCCTATCTCATTAACTCTCTGGAAAATTGGAGCTGTCTTAACACCAAACACTGAAAGGATATTTTTGAATATTACAACCCTAGTAGTTCATATTTCTGGAAAGGCAAAATAAGAGCAATTAGAGGAAGGAGTAAAGCGATTGGGAGCTCAGCCTTGCAAAAAAAAAAAAAAAAAAAAGTCTTACACATAGTAGACACTCAGATACTTATTCAATAGATGGATGAGTAGAATCCCAGAAGGCAAAGTTGATTTCCTGTTTCTCCAAATATAGGGGATTCCTGGAATCCCTGGTTTTCCTATTGAAATTTCTCAATGGAGCCAAAGAGAATGGGCTATCCCTTGAGCAGTGGGACATATACTTGCGGGGTTTTGGGGGGGTTTTCTTGTTTTTGTTTTTGTTTTTTTTGTCCTTCCAGTGGCAGATGACATCAGATTGGAACTTCTGAAATTGTGCCTGGTGACCTACATTCTAGGAGAAGCACAGTTGATTTGAACCAAGAAAATCCTTCTGGAGAACTGGAAGATTCTGATTATAATATTTATTGATTACACTAAACAATGTGATACTTGGATTGAAGCAAGTAATAGGCTTGCCATGTGTTTATATTGTACTTCCCTCTCTTGAGCGAAAGCATGAAAAGCAAAATAAGTGAGTTGTTCAAGATAAAGAGACAGAGGAAACCAAGAATTCTGACTTACTAAGAAATGCTTCTAATTAATCTTTAGCTAACAATGTTTGCAAAGCTTCTCTGTCATTCCAAGAGTTAACCATCTATAGCTTTCACATCGTACTTAAGAACACTATAGGGAGGGACGCCTGGGTGGCTCAGTGGGTTAAGCCTCTGCCGTTGGCTCAGGTCATGGTCTCAAGGTCCTGGGATCCAGCCCCACATCAGGCTCTCTGCTCAGCTTCTCTCTCTCTCTGCCTGCTTATGATCTCTGTCTGTCAAATGAATAAATAAAATCTTAAAAGAAAAAAAAAAGAACACTGTAGTGTCTGAATTTACATCTTAGCTCAACACTTTTTTCTAACTGATAGAAAGGGGATAATTAAATACCTAAACCACAGGGGTCCCTGGGTGGCTCAGTTAGTCAAGCATCTGCCTTTGGCTCAGGTCATGATCCCAGAGTCTTGGGATCAAGCCCCACCTTGGGTTTCCTGCTCAGAGTAGAGCCTACTTTTGCTTCTATCCACTGCAGCAGTTTTCACATCTGTTGAAGCTAAGACCACCGAAATGCATGTAATTTCTAAGCCTACAACTGACCCTTCATTTCTGTGCTGCTCACATTTCTTTTTTTTTCTTTCTTTCTGCTAGCTGTTCTTTTCCACTCATCCTGCTGCTGAGCACAAAGGCCGTTTTCTTTACCTTTTTCTGCGTTCCTCAGACTCCTTATTTCTAAAGGTATATATAAGAAGAGATAGTGCTCATTGGGTGCAGCCAGAAAAGAAGCCCTTGTTGCCTGCTGTTCAAGCTCGGTCTAGAATTAATCCCTTGCCTCTTGCTCCCCTTTCACTCCAGCTGGCTAAATCAAGCAATAATCCTAAAAGGGAATTTCAGGCTATTTGTGACATGCCCTGCTCCCCTCTCCCTCCCCTCTGCCCCCCCCCCTCCACGTGCCACGTTCAGGGAGGAGAGGGCAAAGCCCCTGGATCAGAGTAATCTGTTTCTAACCCACTTCCATGCCCAGGGATTACCTCTGCAGGAGGAAGGAGACAGAAATAAATCTAACACCTTAGCATCAGAAATCCCGGGAAGACGCCCCAGGGGGGCCACCTGGAGGACTGTAACCAAGGGGTTCGGGGCTTGGAAGCCTATCCTCTTATGCTGGGGCACCCTGGGAAAGGGTCCACAAATTTGAAAAGCAGTGCCTTGAGTAATGTTTGGCAATAACTGGGATCTATAAACGTGCCAAACAAAAGAACACAAAGTCTACAGATTGCAGGCAGGAAGTAAATTGTGGGCAAAAGCAATTCTTTGGTTATACATACGACCTCATATCCTTATATGCACACCGACTTATGGCTAAAATCAACCCACAAATAGAGGAGCGTGATAAAGCACAAAGAGCTCTGGGTTGAGAGGCAGGAGACAAGGATGTAGTCCCTTCATTGCTGACACTGACTTCCCCTGTGGCCTCAGGCAAGTCACTTTGTGTCTCTGATCACTAGTTTTGCCCACTGACAAGTAGGCTCTTTCTAGAGCTGCAAAAGCTGAATCCATGTGATGTGTACTGAGCTCCTATTAATCATATAAAGGCCTGAGTTCAAGTATATATATCAGCATGGACTCCCTTTAGAGCCCCTTGTGAACCAAGGGCTCAGAACCCCTCCCTTCCAGCCTGTATTCTTTTTTCTACGCCTCACAGAAAACATGTATCTTCCATTCTTCTGGGACGCTCTCCAGGGACTGAATGAGGGCTTCCCTCCCAGCAGTTCAGGGTTGAAACCAGGGAAGCTGTGTGAATGCAGAAAACTTCCACTAGAGGGTACTAAGGCTGCACTGGGACCTCAGGCTGCAGGGAGGCCTAGTGATCCTAACCATTCCAGGATTTTCAAGTACCTCCACTCAAAGATTTAGAGATCTCTACTCATTGTTCCTTACTTGGTCTGCTCCTGCCTGCTCCTTGGAACGCTTAAGAAGTCTCTACCTTGGATATCATTTTGATTTGATTTGATGTCAAATCAAAGGCAGCTTGAGGTAGTGGAATCCATGAGGGCTCTGGCAATAGATAGAGACCTGGACCCACTACTTTCAAACTGGGTATACCCATCTGTGAAATGGGGATCATAGAACTGACCTCGTCAGGCTGCTGGGAGCCCTGAGTGAACTCATATAGGGAAGTGTGACCGGTAGACAGTAGGTGACTAACACTGCTCTCATCCTGGAGGAGAGTTCTAAGAATTGCCATGAACTGGAAAAGATGCTGAGGAAAGATAGATGGACTTGTCAGAGCTGAGTACCTCCAAGTGAGAAATATCACTGTTTGCCAATTTGGTTTGAGGCTTAGCAGGTTTCCAGGCAGGTGCTGCTGGGTCCTCCTCAGGCTTAGCCCTCAGTCCTGTTCTAAACTACATCCCCCATCCCCCGTGTCAGCCGACCACGGTACCCTTTTGGCTTCACCTCCGAGACAAAAGTCTCTTGCACTCTGCCCTGTGTTTTCATTTTGTTTTAAAGATTTTATTTATTTGTTTGACAGACAAAGATCACAAGTAGGCAGAGAAGCAGGCAGAGAGAAGAAGAAGGCTCCCTGCTGAGCAGAGAGCCCGATGCGAGGCTGGATCCCAAGAACCTGGGATCATGACCTGAGCCGAAGGCAGGGGCTTTAACCCACTGAGCCACCCAGGTGCCCCAAGCCCTGTGTTTTCTGAAGCATCCCTTCTCCACCTGGTTCCCTTCTTCACTTGTCCTCTCTTTTCTTCCATAGTCCCTTCTAGGGTGGAACGTGCCATCTGTTTCTGGGTCAGAGCCGAAGTCTGGGAAAGGGGGAGGGAAGGCCTGTCAGGGCTTGCGTGTCAGGAGACACGTTACAGCTGCAGGGCAAACCAGGGTGAAACCACAAGCCGGAGGCCTCAGGGCAGGCGGCCGGAGGCCCGCCCCTCAGCGACTCTCTCATCTGTCTCACCCAGAGCTTTCCTGGCAGGAGTGGGAGAGGTTGGTATCGAGTCCTTGAGCACTGACTCATTCCCTGACCTAGCTGGGTGTTACCCAGTTATCTCCAAATCTCTCACCAGAAGCCTTCCTTAGCAACAGCACCGTGTCATCCCAGAAGGCAGAAGAGACAGAAGAGGAAAGCAGACCACCTACCTACTTCATCCCGGTCTGGGGACCCGCCAAAGAAAGGTCCTCCTGGCTTTATGTTGTAGCACCCAGGAGGCTACACTGGTTACAAAATGAATCAAATCATCACATATTGCTACACGAAGAGGTTGGCTATTTTCCAGATTGTTTTTCTAGAAACAAATCATGCTTCGCTTTCTCAACAAAGAAGAAAAGCAGTCTTTGATTTTATTCGGACTGCGACAGGGGCTGGGGAGAAGGGGCCTGGAACACTGAGGCAGGAAGTGACTGGTCATTATCTACATAGTGAGTCAGGGGCCCATTTAGGGACTGAAGTCAGGTTGCCTACCTCACCCCAAATTCCATTCTCTTTCCCTCGGCCTAGTTACCGATGGCCTATAGCAGTGTTCTGGGCTTTCTGGACTTTACGGGAGTTCTTATGACCCCCAAATTCATGAGGGTTCAATAGGAAATCAATTATAATGTGCTTCTGGGCTTCATACGTGTCCCTTTCAATATCTGTCCCGTGGAAATGCGAGCTAGATTTTGTTGCCTCCTCCACAGATTGTTAGAAACGCTTTTAGTTATCTAAGATTCAAAGAAGACCAATGCAGTTGTCTGTGTGAGGTTACATCTCAAGATCAAAGATTCCATTTTTAAATCTTTTTTTTTTTTTTGGTATTCAGATCCTAATATCCTTGTGAATCACTGTGCCAGTGGATGCTGAACATTATTTTCTTACCCTCCCCTTTAGTCAAAGATCCCAATCTCTCCCTAACTAGGGTCATGCTTCCTAAAGACATTAGCTGGTTTCCAAGAAAGCAGATTTTAGCTCTATCCCTTGGCAGAGAGAACGGAGTCATTGCACACAGGCCAGAACATTCTGCCAGAGCTCCCCATCTGGAAGAAAAGAGAAAAAGAGTTTCAGAGTTTCCATAAGGGCTGCCTACAGGGGAGGAAGGGAGAGTGCGCCACAGGGAGGGAAGAAGAAAGCTACAGGGTTATAACCCCAAGCTCCATAATCTCAATATCACATCTTCAAGCCTAAAATCCTGGCCGAGCGGAACCACACCTACCCCCTCCTCCTAACCCTTAGCCAGGATTTATTTTCCTTCCCATTCCTGTATCTTTCATGTGTGGGTATCTGTCCTGGCTGTCCCACCTCAGAATTTTCCCTTTATTCTTTGTTCTTGATGCACCTCCCCCCTCCAATTTTGCGCTCTCCCGTATGGATGACTCAGAATGCAACGTGGCCAGGGCGCTCAGGAATCTGGTGCATTGTCCCTGTACTGTGGCAACTAGCTGTAGAGGTTGGAGACTCAGGCTGGATCACAGAGCATCTCCCACAAAATACAGAAATTCTGCATATCCCTAACAGACTGTCACCCAGCTCCACCTGGGCTCTCTCAGTGACAGGGAACCCAGAATTGGGCAAGGCAGTTCATTCTCCTCTCGAGCATCAGATTGTAATAAATGCCTTTCTATATTGATGTTATATTTGCTCCCCCTTTTCACCCAATGACTCTCATTGGCTCTCTGCTACATTATAAAATAAGGCTACATCCTCTTCTACTTAGGTTGATTCACATGAAATTGCCATTTTTATAGATTAAAATGATTGAACATGGTCAATTTCTTATTGTTAGCCTTATACTTGACAAAGTAATCTTTTTGAGGGCAGCTTTTTTTTTTTTTTTTAAAGATTTTATTTACTTATTTGACAGATAGAGACACAGTGAGAGAGGGAACACAAGCAGGGGGAGTGGTAGAAGGAGAAGGAGGCTTTTCACAGAGCAGGAGCCTGATGCGGGGCTTGATCCCAGAACCCTGGGATCATGACCGGAGCCAAAGGTAGACAACGACTGAGCCACACAGGCACACCAAGGACAGGTATTATTTTTCCACATATCTAATATCTCTGAACTCCACCAATTCTTCCTCCCCTAGTAAAGTTACCGGATTCTTCTCCAATCTGTTCTCTAAGTGGGCACATACTAATTCATAGATGTCTTTTTCCATATGGGGCACCCAGAACCGCGCAGTTTAATACACGATGAGATGATTACCTGTCTTGATATGACACTGTGTTTTTTCATGAAACTGTGACCACCTTGGGTTTGGTGAGTCCTAAACCTTTTTCACATAAAATGCTGTCAAACCAGTACCACTACTTCCTGTACTATTGATTTTGTTTTTTTAAAACCTAAATGTAGGTCTTCACTTGATCCCTGTCAAATTTCATCTTGTCAATGTTGGCTCTTTGCTCCAATCTGTCAAGATGATTTTAAATCTCACTGCTATCATCCATCCTATTAATTATCTTTCCCAGCTAGATCATCATGCAAGTTATTGATTTTTTAAAAAATGTTTAATAGGACAGAGAGGGCTCTTTTTGTTGATATCAATCTTTTAATCAATATCCTTTGAGTTCAGTATCCTTTGAAAGGCTAGTTAAAAATCTACCTAACTGATTATCTAACCACAACTCCCTTGTCTCATTTTCTTAGCCCCATCTTCCTGCTCCTTTACTACCTTTCTCTGATCTTCCCCTGGCCCATTAAACCCACCAAACCCACCGAGGCACCACACAACTACGAATTTCTATATGGATAGTCATAAGCACAAGCTGTTTTTTAAAGGAATCATCAAAGACCTACCCTCTTGCTAATTCCCCAGCTGCTGTAATGGGGATTGTTCCTCCATGCAACTCTTGTGGAGGCTTTGTGAACATTTTTTTTTTTAAGATTTTATTTATTTTATTTGACAGAGAGAGAGATCACAGGTAGGCAGAGAGGCAGGCAGAGAGAGAGGGGGAAGCAGGCTCCCTGCTGAGCAGAGAGCCCGATGCGGGACTCGATCCCAGGACCCTGAGATCATGACCTGAGCCGAAGGCAGCGGTTTAATCCACTGAGCCACCCAGGCGCCCCCCAGCTGAACATTTTTAAGGCTCTTAATACACATTGCCCAACGGACCTCCAGAAATGTACTGATTTCTGTATATTCCTCTAGAAATGTATATTCCTCTAGAATATAGACTCTAGTAAATGTATATTTCTCAAGAATATAGACTCTAGTTTGGACTTTGGCTTCTCTCATTGGCTCCTGGGTGCTTCCCCTCTGCCTACAATAGAACTGTCTTTTTTAGCTTGGGTATTATTCCGTGAATAGTATTATAACCTTGTCTTGATCTTTGTAGTGACTACATAATATTCCATTTTGTAGATACACTATGTTGATAGGCCCTTAGGTGGTTCTTAGCTTTTGGTATCACAAACAAAGAGGCCATGAATCTGTTTGCAAGTGCTAAGGTAGGATAGATTCCTGGAAATCGAATTGAAGGGTCAAAAGATATGTACATTTTAATTTAGATAGTACCAAATTGTTCTCGAAGGAGTTGTACCATTTTACTTTAGTGGTGGTTTAGATCCCAGCAACACCAGGAATTTCAAATTAAATATGCCCATTCTTAAAAGATGTCTTGGTATTAGTGAAAAATTGAAGTTGCTTTTAATTTTCCCCTTCTCCCTCATTTCTCCTCCTTACGCTCTCCTGTGATTGCTCCCCTACCCTGACATCCAAATTCTTCTCAATCATTTGTGCAAAGTAATTCTGCTATCTCCAGACCCTACTACTTAACTCTGCCCCAGCCCTGTATTTGCACACACAAACCTCAACAGGGTAATCTTGTTACCATTCAAAGCCATCCTCCCTAGGCATAACAATACTGGGCACTAACATGTAGTAAACTATTTAATCCTTTCAACAACCACATGATGCAGGTGTTATTATGATTCCTACTTCACGGGTGAGAAAACTGAGGTATAGAGAAGTTAAGTAGCTTTTCTAAGGTCACACCGTTTAAAAAGTACAAAAACTGTTTGAACCTAGATGGTAGACCTCTAGAGATCATGCTCTTAACCCCTGCATACAGATAGATACCCTCTTGGGAGATTAGTCCTATTTAGATCCTCATCAAATTCTAACCTTTCTTAGCAATGCCCATGATACAATTCAGGCTCTGGTATTTACCCTGAACCCTACCCACAGCCTGTTCTATTAGCAGCTGTGCTCTGGAAAAAACAAGTTTCAGGACTGCTTGACTTCACCTGCAGCAGAGGAAAAAGTATGGGGTGGGATCGCAGGCAGAAGGGGACATCAGTCAAGCCCTTTCCCTTTGCAGAGGTGTGGCTGACCCCGTTCTGGTCTCTGGGTGGGTCTCCCCAGACAGGAAGGGAGCAGTTGACTTAGTGAGTCTCATTTTCCCTGGAACTCGGCACACTGGGAAATTCAGGAGATGCCTAAGGCCAATTTAGGCAAGTTCCATCCAACAATCATTCATTGAGTCCTAACAATGGGCCAGGCACTGTGGTGTGTTTGGGTACAACATAAATGAGTCACATGCTCTGGAGGTGAAGATAAGCTTCCATTGCCAGTTACTTCCATGTGAGAAGTACCTCAGTACTAAGGACCTGAGTGTATTGCCTAGAGTGAGAGGACAAGAAGTGAAAGGAAAAGTATGGACAAGGCACTTGTCCCTGGGAGTTTTGATTTTAAGAAAACAATCCTAGATGAGGAAAAGAAATACGAACTCGGTCTCAATAAGGATTTCTGACCGGAGGGAAGCACCTCCATGAGTACTGAGTTCTTCAAACACAGGTGAGGTCAAATACCTTGCCAGTTTATCTGGAATGGTGGTGGTGGTGGGGGGGGGGGTTGGCAGTGGGGGGAGGGCAGGGGAATGAAGGCACGAGGGCAAGGGGCAATGGGGGGAAAAGTTCCAAGGTCCATAATAACGTGGGGGAGGGGGTTCTATGAAATGCGAATTCCTGCTTTTTCTTGGCAGTTTTCCTGGAAATTGTGATGGCAGCTAGTGGAACAATTACCCAAATTGCCAGTGACTAGAGCCATTTCTCTGCATCCAGGTGGCTGGCTGTCACCTGAGCCATTTCCGATGGCAGGCCACTACAGATTCTTTCTTTTTTTTTTTTTTTTAAGATTTTATTTATTTATTTGACAGAGAGAAATCACAAGTAGGCAGAGAGAGAGGAGGAAGCAGGCTCCCTGCTGAGCAGAGAGCCCAATGCAGGACTCGATCCCAGGACCCTGAGATCATGACCTGAGCCAAAGGCAGCGGCTTAACCCACTGAGCCACCCAGGCGCCCAGGC
>NC_081572.1:22848925-22946348 GCF_022355385.1 Mustela nigripes
TTTTCCAAGAGCGATGAATAAGCCAAGTCACATCCTCTACACGAGTCAGGCGGCTTCTGGTAGGAGGATGAAAAGCTCGGGATGAGAGACTCAGCCAGCAGAGAGACCCAGTTTCTGGTTTCAGATCTGGCCCAACCAACTGAATGCTTTGGAAATTCAAAACGGATCTGCACATCCAGTTTCTCTTTGGCGCTGTGGGAATAATAAATTCTTGTCTCTTAATGATTTTGTGAACAAAGGAAAGAAAGGAACAACAGATAAACACTTAAAGGCCTCAGGAAGTAGTACTCTGCAGAGACATATTTTATTGTTTTTAATAATTTCTCAGACTGTTTCGGAAAAGTAAAACGTCCTTGGCTTATAGGCTATTTTTTAAATGGATGCTGAGTGTTGCTAAGGGGCCTCTCTTGAGTAACTTCCTCCTCTTAATTGGAACAGAAATTCTGGCCCTTGACAGATACACAGAAGGGTCAAAATAGAACTGAGCTGTTCTACAACTTCTGGTTCTCAATAGACTACACTTAAGTGTCTGGTTCCGTCTGCAAAGTTAAATCGTTATAACAAGGGCCAGTTCTAAGGAAGAGGATGCTTATGAAGATATGGATAACATAGAGAGAAAAGGCAAGGAAAAAATCCATTGATGAACTACAAGTGGTCATAAAACCTGGAAACCGGCAAATATACATAATAAAAGGCTTATAGATATTGCAATCCATGCTATGTTCAATAACATTACATCATATGGTCAATGTCCCTCGTTAGGAACATTTAGTTCAATGCGATGGGCCGGTCCACAGGGCGTGCAGGACTAATTGAGGTTCTATCAGTGCTCGAAATGAGTCTGTGATGCCTTGTCTTGTGTAACTGACCTTTGATTTTCATTTTCACGGAATAACCTACAAACCCCAGAAGAAGCAATCAAGGAGATTCAATCTGTTAAAAGTAAGCCAGGCTTTATGGCTATCTTGCAGCTGCCACAGAGAAGAACACAGAGAACAGTAAAGAACAGTAAAACAAGGAAAATGGCAAAGAGTCTAGAGAGTGATAGAGGGTAAAAGTAGAAACAGAGAATGTGACCATGGAAACAAAACTGGGGTGGGGAGGGGCGGATATCCCAACCCAGGGAACAGAGAGACAAAAAGAGAGAGAAACATCCTCTGGAAAATAAGGCAATATATCAAGGGGAAAGGAAAGGACAGTGAGAAGGACAGAAAGAAAAAAGCATTCTTTTTTTTTTTTCTTTTTTGGTAGTAATTTAGGATTTACTTTTGTAAAAGCAAGTTGACAAATATTAAAATGTTATACCTGCCTTTTGAACATTATAATATAAATATAAAACACAAAACATCCAATGTTAAACACTGATCTCCCATGCCTGACTTGGATTTAGATATTGAGTATATGATATTTTGCAGAAAGAAACTTTGAAAATTTTCTCAATGCTTGCAATATGTATTACTATTAAGGGGAATTTCCTAGACCTCACAAACTGTTAGATGCAGCCCTCATTAGCCAAATCTGATAGATGGGAGCATACTAACTTTTTCTACAGAAAATTAATAGGAAAATGTAATTTAAGACTTGGAAGGAACTTGGGGTACCTGACTGGCTTAGTTGCTGGAGCGAGCAACTCTTGATCTCGGGGTTGTGAGTTCAAGCCCCATGTTGGGGATGACTTAAAAATAAAATCTTGAAAGGGGCTTCTGGGTGGCTCAGTGGGTTAAAGCCTTTGCCTTTGACTCAGGTCATGATCCCAGGGTCCTGGGATTGAGCCCTCTGCCTTCGCTCAGGTCATGATCCCAAGATCCTGGGATCGAGCCTTCTGCCTTTGGCTCAGGTCATGATCCCAGGGTCCTGGGATCGAGCCCCGCATTGGGCTCTCTTCTCAGCAGGGAGCCTGCTCCACCTCCCCCACGTCTGCCTCTCTGCCTACTTGTTATCTCTGTCAAATAAATAAATAAAATATTTTTTTTTAATCTTGAAAAAAGAAAGAACTCTAATATTTTGTTTTATTTGTTTATTTGAGGGAGAGAGACTGAGAGAGACCACAAGCAGAGCAGACGGAGAGGGACAAGTAGATTCCCAGCTGAACAGGGAGCCCGATGTGGAGCTTGATCCCAGGACTCTGGGATCATGACCAGAGCCGAAGACAGATGCCCAATGAACTAAGCCACGCAAGGGCCCCTAGAAAGAACTTTAAAGATGATCCAGTCCAACACTTAATTTTACGATTGAAGAAACTAAGGCTTTGAGAGGTTCTAGAGACAGATAAAGAATTTGGTTGACACTGCTGGAAAACCGGAAGATTCTGATAGTCATCAAGAGAAAATAAGTTATGTTCATAAGTTTTTAATACTTAACCCATTGAGCCACCTAGGCACCCCAAGTTTTTAATATTTAAATGAAACAGGGGGTAAAAACTCGTCTGCACTGCACAGGGCCAAGTTATGCACCATGTGTTAGGGAAGAGTGAGATGGGAACCCGAGCTCTAGTCTTTTCTTGTGCCAACCATTCTTTGGGTTGAATTCTATCAACCCTGGAGTTCACAGAAAAAGATCACGAGAAGTGGAGGAGAAAAGAGTGCCGGTTCAAAGTCAAGCAAACTTGGGTTCTTGCTCTGGTTCTGCCAGTTACCAGCCGCTGAGAGCCCAGGCAAGTTAATCCACGCACTTCTCAGTTTTCAAAAATGAGAATAGTAACATCTGCTTCATGTGATACTTGGGGGCGGAAGTGACAGAATAGAGTATGAAGTGCACAACAATTCACCAAAGCAATAAAAATGGCCAATAGGAAAAAAAAATTCTTCAAGTGCACTTCAAAGAAATGCAAAATAAAGAGCGAGGAGGTACCATTTTCATCTACCAAATTGGCACAGATGAAAAGAAAATAGAGCTAATAACACTCTGGGGGTGTGGAAGCAGATACTCTCATATAATGCTGGAAGGGGTATAAATCAGTACATTTCTGGAGGTCGGTTAGGCAATGTGTATTAGGAGCCTTAAAAATGTTTAGCTCGGCTGGCTCCGTTGGTTAAGTGTCCAGTTCTTGGTTTCAACTCAGGTCTTGATCTCCTGGTGGAGATCAAGCCTCGAGTTGGGCTCTACACTCAGCATGGAGTCTGCTTGCGATTCTCTCCCTCTCCCTCTGCCCCACCCCCAACTCTCTCACTCTCTCAAACAAATAAACAAATAAAATATTTTTTAAAATATTCACACTCTGGGGGCACCTGGCTGACTTGTTCGAAACAGCATGTGACCCTTGATCTTGGGGTCATGAGTCAAGCCCCACTTTGAGTGTAGAGATGACTGCAAAAAATAGATGAACATAAAATAAAATAAAAATAGATGAAATCCTTTAAAAAATGGTCTTGCTCTTTGATTCAGGGTTTTACTCTAGGCATTTAGTCTAAGCAAACAATCATGTGTTGGGAGGGTTATAGCTATCTATAAGTTTGCTCATATGGGTGATTTATATGTAAGGAAAAAAATACAGTAAGGATGAGTTTTCACAACTTTCCTCTCTCCCACGTGGCAAGAAGAATGTTTTGCTGCTAGATGAGTAAAATGAGGGTCCTGGGGAAAATTAGATACAGCTTTAATTTAATTGACATTTGAGAGGTAGATATTCACAGAAACATGACAGGAATCCTCTCAGAACATTCTGTGGGTGGGGAGGAAGAAATGATGGGAAAAGGAAGGCAGGCAAGGGGGAAGCAGGAGAAAAGGGGCTGGTTGAGAGAAGTTTCAAACCATCAACCTCTGCATAAGGTATTAAGAGAAAGGAGGGGGCGCCTGGGTGGCTCAGTGGGTTAAGCCGCTGCCTTCGGCTCAGGTCGTGATCTCAGGGTCCTGGGATCGAGTCCCGCATAGGGCTCTCTGCTCAGCGGGGAGCCTGCTTCCCTCTCTCTCTGCCTGCCTCTCCATCTACTTGTGATTTCTCTCTGTCAAATAAATAAATAAAATCTTAAAAAAAAAAAAAAAAAGAGAAAGGAGGATTTTGAGAAGTGCTATGTCTTATTAACGTAATCTGATTTCATTTTGTCTTTTCTTTTTTTATTTTTATTTATTTATTTATTTATTTGGCCCTTGCCCAAACTCAAAATATTTTTAAAGGGTCATCCCAGTTTCAGTGCTTCTCTAGGGTTAGCTGAAACCTCTGAGACTACATCAGAGCTCAGCTCTTCCTCTGTCTAATCATGCTTTTTTCTTCCATGTCATAGGGGTTGAGCCTAAGTACACTCCAGGAAAAATCCTCCTGCTGACTAATCTCCCTCTCAGAGTCTGCTTCCAAGGGAACCCAACCTATGACAATGCTCAACACAGTAATCATCAGGAAAATGCAAATGAAAACCATAAGGAGATGCCACTTCACATCAGCCCAAAGGGCTTTGAAGAAAGACTGATGAAACCAAATGCTGGTGAAGATGTGGAAAAAGTGGAGCTCTCATACACTGGTGGTGAGGGTACAAAATTGTACCCTCATATTGGAGAATTGTTTGGCAGCTTCTAAGAAGGTCAAATACATATCTAACCTATGACCCAGCAATTCCATCCTTAACCAATCCTTACCCAAGAGAAATGAAGACATATTACCAAAAAATGGTACAAGAATGCTCATAGCTAGCCCTGGTTATAATAACCCCAAATTGGAAATAACCCAATGTCTATCAATAAGAGAAGGGATAAATATATTATAGTCCTATAATGCTACTCAGAAATATAAAGGAATGAACCATTGATATAACACATGTAGATCAAAAACATTAGGTTGTATAAAAGAAGCCAGAAGTGTGTGTGTGTGTATACACACACGCACACACCCCAAACACATACTGACTGGTTCCATTGATATGAAGTACAACAATAGGCAAAACAAATCTGTGGTGACAGAAACCAGGAAGTAGTTGCTTGGGTGAACTGGGGACAGAGGTGGGGATTGACCGAAAAGGACCATGAGGAAACTTTCTAGGGTGATGAAAAGATTCTGTCTTATGTTGAGTGGTGGTTACACTGAGGTTACAATTGTCAGTAGGCACTGACCTGCAAGTTTAGAATTATTTACCCATTTTATTGTATGTAAATTTTACTTCAGTAAAAGCTTATATACACCGAGAGGAGCATACACACACATACACACACACACACACACACATAATCAATAAATGTTTAATAAGCAAGTGGAGATGATTTTTCTAAAGACCCAAATTATTATTAATTACAGAAAAGATTTCCTTCTGCTAGGTTATGGTAAAATGTGAGAGTCTCTTGGGATACTCCTTGATTAAAATCTTGTGAATATTTTATTCTTCACAGCGGGGTTTTTTCCCCTCCACCATTAAAATGGTTAAGATTTGATAGGAGTGGCAGAATTGGGTCTATAATGTCTGCCTGCATCATTTGCAGGTGAGTGGAAACACTAAAAGTGTATCAAGATAGTAACAGTGGTGAGAGAAAGAAGTCAGAAACCATTACCGGTTTCCCAGGCTGGTAGATCAGCATTTGGCTGCCATTCTACACAGTCCTGCCAACACCGCTCTCAAAGCAATTTCTCTTATAAAATATGGCACAATCCCCACCGTATTTTGAACATGAGTATTTAATCTCAGAAAAAGTATTTAAAGTATTTGAAATGTCTGAAGAGACAAGCTGATTTTTTGATGGAGTTCGTTGGTATGAACCTATCCTGTTTTCCATGAAGGTTAATACCTCAGGGTACACAGAAATTAGAAGAGAGAGAGAGAGAATCCGTTTGGGGGTTTCAGAGCCTTAAAAAAAACCAAAACAAACAAACAAACAAAACCAAAACACTAAACATGACAGAATGCCAATCAACTCTCAAGAAAAAAGATTTTTGCAAACACACAGAGCTATTTTAAAATTCCCTTTTATAAAATCAAACAGTTCAAAAGCCTTTGGTGGCCATCTTTAAAATCTGAAAGTAGACTGCTTGGTGGGTTTGCCAGATTTAGCAAATAAAAATACAGGATGTTCAATTAAATTTGACTTTCAGATGAAACAATGAATAGCGTTCAGTATAAGCATTCCCTCCAAATATTGTATATTTTTAGTATGAGCATGTCCAACGAAATATCTGAGACAGATTTATACTAAAAAAACTATGTATTATCTGAAAATCAAATTTAACTAGGCATCCTATATTTTCTCTGGCAACCCTAGCCCCGGGGAACGCTACTGCTCTGCAGAACAAGATACCCAACCTGGCTGGGGCTAATGTGTCTTCAGGGTTCCTACATGGAATTCCAAGGTTAGTAGTTGTGGGAAAAGGAGAACTGAATCTTTCTTGTGCTCCTGGATCTCTACTCTCTCTGTCACACTGAAAAATACTGCAAAAAGCATTTAAACGTCTTTCCCATTATTTAAAGCGGTAATGAACTAGTTGTACTAAATACAGCCTGTATTTGCTATTGGGGCTGTACGGTTTGTTTGCGTAGGGGCTGAGAGCCTAGGATTAACCCTATGGATGTGCAAACCCAGAGAACTCATTTGCTAGGTTTGCTTTTCCAAGTGAGGAACGAACAGACCTGACTTTGTAAAGCGATTTGAAGACTTCAAAATTGCCGCATGAAAATATCTTTTTCTAAGGAAGTTATTCCCCCACCCCTTTCATACTGTTTTGGTTTATAAGACTAGTTCTGTGTCTGAGAGGTCTCATATATTATGCTTCCAAGGTGGAAGCCTGCTTCTGATGGAGGCTGGAGTACTGGTACTCTAGAGGTGGGTTGAAAACAGCAACATTGCGGAGTTTGTTTTAAACACTTGGGGTGCCTGGGTGGTCAGTGGGTTAAAGCCTCTGCCTTGGCTCAGGTCATGATCCCAGGGTCCTGGGATGGAGTCCCACAGGGTCCTGGGATGGAGTCCCACATCGGGCTGTCTGCTCAGCAGGGAGCCTGCTTCCCTTTCTCTCTCTCTGCCTGCCTCTCTGCCTACTTGTGATCTGTCTGTCAAATAAATAAATTAAAAAAAAAATCTTTAAACACTTACGGAGGCGGCCATCTCCAGCTCAAGTCATGATCCCAAGGTCCTGGGATGGAGTTCCGCAGCATTAGGCTCCCTGCTCCTCAGGGAGGCTTCTTTTCCCTCTCCCACTCCCCTTGCTTGTGTTCCTTCTCTTGCTGTGTGTCTTTCAAATAAATAAATAAATAAAATCTTGAAAAAAACATCGAAAATCCTCCTCTTAATTAATTAATTAACTAATTAATTAATTAAAATAAACGCTTATGGAGAAAGTATTCTTTTCAGCCTCAGTTGATGCTTGGCAGCACAGGATTCTGTTACCATCATTTGAGCTACCTCGTTATTCTGGCAATCAGATCTTTCCGTCTCCTTCCTGTCACCCGGCCTTGACACCAACTATCAGGTGCCCTCTTCTCCTTGACTCCCAGACACACAATTCTTTCTTTTTCTTTAAACTCCAATGCCAGAATATTGGAATTTCTAGGACAGTTACATGGCTATAACAACAGTAGAGAATATGTGAAATCAGGACAGTCCTGTAAAATCTAGGACCTGTGATCTCCCTAATATTTCAACACTTGTCCTCTGACAGTTACCCATGATGGCGAGGATATTTGGCGAGGAGACAGGACCGACAGTCAGAAATGCTTCTCATTGTGGATTTAAAATCACGGCTTTGCAGGTAAACTTGGACAAATAGTACTGTACCTCTCTCTGTCCTGTGCCGGTTTCTGAACCTCTTTTATTTGAAACCCCCTCTACCAATAATTAAAAAAAAAAAAAAGAACAGAGCCGAAAGGAACTCTTCTCCAACTTACTTTGCCTAGCCTTAAAATTTAAGGTCAAATACTAGTGTTCGTAACCTGGTTTACTAGGTTTCTCTGTCCCTTTACCATGAATAGGGAGAAGCTATGGAAAACAAAAGTCTTAAAGAGTTTACCATTTTATTTCCTTGTTTAGGAGAATGAAACTTGTGCCTGCTTTCAGGACAACTAATTTGTAAACTTCAAATCTGAATCTGGCCTGGCTAGAACCCACAGTATTCTAAATCCTGGAAAAAATTAAAAGGGGCTTATAAACTTTTAAAAAAGATTTTATTTACTTATTTGACAGAGAGATAGATCACAAGTAGGCAGAGAGGCAGGCAGAGAGAGAGAGGGGGAAGCAGGCTCCCCACTAAGCAGAGAGCCCGACACGGGGCTTGATCCCAGGACCCTGAGATCAGGACCCTGAGATCATGACCTGAGCTGAAGGCAGAGGCTTAACCCACTGAGCCACCCAGGCGCCCCAAAAGGGGCTTATAGATTAAAGAAAGTGATTTGCCCCCTCAGACAGTAAGAACAGTCTTTCTGTGAGGTAGCGACTTTTTTCTGCCCTGCACGTTCTCATTTCCTTTGATCCTGTTACAGCCCCGCCATATAGTGATGTCCTCTTAAATTGACGTAAGACAGTCATCAATCACTTTAGCAAAAGTACACAAGGCTAAACAAAGATGTCTTGTTTTGGCATCTCTTGTCACGAAGACACATCAGGAGAGGGCACAGCAAGAGTTCAGGGCTTCCTGCTGCAGAGTTCCTAAAATTGTGGTCTCTATGTCATAGTTAATGCACGTTCAGGGCAGGACAAATAGAAATCTTTCTTGAATGTTTGAATTGTGCCTTGTTGCCTAAAGAGTTTTGTCCTTTTTTTTTGGCCTGCCCTAATTCCTGATGTCAGGTCCCTAGGGTATCTGCTATGTCTTATTCTCAGTGAATGTATATTTTATACAGTGTGATCGCACTTTGAGCTAAAATAGATCATATCTAGAAATCCGCTGGTATGGCTTCCCAGGATGAAAGAATATGAGCAGTTTGAATTGCTTTGTCTCTTTTTGGCTTCTTCCTGAGTCAATCCACAATACAGAGATGTCACCATATAGATTTTATTTGGGGAGGAAAAAAAAAAAAAGGCACCATATCCCCAAAGGCTAGTCTCCACGCTGAGACTATTTTCCCAGAAAATACAGAATATCTGAAAATGGAAGAGGCTTAGATACACGCCTTACAGTCTCTCTGCTGTTCTTCATTTATCGGGGACAAGATGACTTTCAGTTCAGTTCTGTGCATAAGCAGGCCACAAGCCAATTTCTAGCTCTCTCTATACTTCTTAAGAGTTTATTAATCTTGGTTCCTATGCAAATTTTGTAGGAAGGCTGGCAGCAGCAGATTTTTTTTTATCCTCACTCATTTAAGATATGTGGCTAAAACTCCAAAGCAAATCACTCTCATAAAATCTCACTCTACAGGATGTGATTCCCCCAGATTGGCAGGTCTTAATGTCTTGGGTCTCTTTCCTTCACCCCACCCTTAATCTAGGGAAAGACAGAGGTTGAGATTATTAATCTCTTTGGTGAGCATGGCATCAGGTATTGAGTGAGGATGAAGCCTGGTGTCCATTGTTTTTGTCAAGGATTTGAAAAGCAAACAGAACTAGAGCCAAGGGTGGAGAAACTGAGGCTGACTGATGGCCAGGCTGCTGAGACTTCTAATCCTCTTGGCTACTCCACCAGTCTCGTTCAACGTGAACCCTCACTTATTTTTCTAGATGTGCAGTCAAGGCAACAACATTGCTAAGTCAATTCTGGTGTGCCAACTCCAGAACATTCCAACCTTTAAGGACTTGGGATTCCATGAGAAATGTTGTTGCATTCCAGAGACTCACGAATCATCAGTCCCAGACATATGCATTCTTGCCTGCGGCAGAGGATGTCAGTTCCACAAACTCTTATTCCTGCCGGACTGGTGGCTAACCCTTCCTAAGAGTACACCGCCAGAGGGGCTCATGGCAATACGAAGACCACCAACAGAGGGCTTGGGTTTAGTCGTGTAGCTGTCAGTCATTTGGGATTGGTAACTAATCCTGGAGTAGTGCTTGGGGAAAAGGAAGTAGAAGTATGGGCGGGTTGGCGGGGGAGGGGGGGGAGCTGGGCAGAGCTAGGAAAGAAGAAAGGTAGGTGGAAATGTATGACTTTTTCAACTTCCTGATGGAAAGATACCAAGAGAAATAGAACTCTTTCTGACTCTGAGGACCTTTTTTTTTTTGGCCACATTTGGATGGACATAATGTCCTCTTGCCACCGACATTTATGTGTATAGTTGACCCTTGAACAACACAGCTTTGAACTGTATGGGTACACTTATACATGGATTTTTTTTTTTCCGATAAATACAGTACTGTAAGTGTATTTTCTCTTCCTTATGATTTTCTTTCTTTTTTTTTTTTTAATTTATTTGACAGACAGAAATTACAAGTAGGCAGAAGCAGGCAGAGAGAGAGGGAGAAAGGCAGGCTCCCTGCTCAGCAGAGAGCCCGATGCGGGGCTTGATCCCAGATCCCTGAGATCATGACCTGAGCCGAAGGCAGAGGCCTAACCCACTGAGCCACCCAGGTGCCCCTTCCTTATGATTTTCTTAACATTTCCTTTTCTCTAGCTTTAGTGTAAAACTGTAGTATGTAATATACACAACAGGCAAAATACATGTTGATCAACTTTGGTATCAGTAAGGCTTCCAGTCAATGGTAAGCTATTAGTAGTTAAGTTTGGGGGGAGTTGAAAGTTACATGCAGTTACATGCAGACTCACAGGAGTCTGTGGCTCAGTCCCTGCATTGTTCAAGAGTCAGCTGTATTTAGGGGTGCCTGCGTGGCTCAGTTGGTTGAGTGACTGCCTTTGGCTAGGGTCATGATCCTGGAGTTTCAGGATCAAGTCCCACATCGTGCTCCCTGCTCGGCAGGGAGTCTGCTTCTCCCCTGACCTCTCCTTTCTCATGTTCTCTCTCTCTCAAGTAAATAAAATCTCAAAGAAAAAAAGAGTCAGCTGTATTTAGATCCATATGCAGACACACACACATACATCACCTGTTATATATAGTATCCATCAGTATCATATTCACTATTTTAAATATAGTATACATTTTAAAACATATGGAATTAATCTGCTTTCCCTTCATGGAAAACACAGGAGGGGTAGGCAACATTCCATCTACTCCCCACTTTTCCAACAGTCATTCCAACAGCCATTTTAAGTTACAAAGAGTCAAAGCTGGGATCTCATGGCATCAGCCTCCTATGGATTGCTTTCTAGCTTTCTGTGTCCCTGGTTTTCGGAACCCCCTCACTATCATCAGCAGGTAAGACTCACATTAGTGAAATTACAGTTATAATTTCCATGCTTGAAATTGACATTGAAGGCCATAATTTCTAAGTCAGAAAGGCTATATATTAACAGCTATGCTTAGTTTTGATCTAATACGGTGGGTTTTGTAATGGTCTCCCAAATTCATCCACAGCTTTCTCTTCCCTTTTCAGTGTACCACAGCCAGGATATGTTTCCCTCCTCCATGAATATTTTGGCTTCCTTTCCCAATTCCTTTATATTCTCTTTGCTTTAAAACATCTCTTTCGGGTGCCTGGGTGGCTCAGTGGGTTAAACCGCTGCCTTCGGCTCAGGTCATGATCTCAGCATCCTGGGATCGAGTCCCGCATCTGACTCTCTGCTCAGCAGGGAGCCTCTCTCTCTCTGCCTCCCTCTCTGTCTACTTGTGATCTCTGTCAAATAAATAAATAAAATCTTTAAAAAAAAAATAAAACATCTCTTTCAACGATTTACATTTGTTCTACATATCCCTTACTCTAACTCTTTTTTTTTTTTAATTTTATTTATTTATTTGACAGAGATCACAAGTAGGCAGAGAGGCAGGCAGAGAGAGAGAGAGGAGGAAGCAGGCTCCCTGCTAAGCAGAGAGCCCGATGTGGGGCTCGATCCCAGGACCCTGGGATCATGACCTGAGCTGAAGGCAGAGGCTTTAACCCACTGAGCCACCCAGGTGCTCCCCTTACTCTAACTCTTTATCTAGCACTCCTGCTATGAAGTCCATTCTGACACTAAGAACATGAAAGCCTTCTTTTAGAAATTCCTGAACCACAGGTCACATAATTTTTTTGAGGAAAGTGTGCATTATGCACTTAACTGATTTACAAATGGGGAAAGCACAGAAAGGAAATTATAAGATTTGTTCTAGGCCATAGATAAAGTTAGTGATAAGATTGGGACTGTGTCCTCAGACTCTGAGACTAGTTAGTGCCTAAAACCTAAAAACAAAAGTACCTAAGATTAGACAGACTTTATTTTTTTAAGATTTCTTTATTTAAGTAATCTCTATACCCAACGTGGGGTTCCAACTCACGACCCTGAGATCAAGAGTCACATGCTCTACTGATTGAGCCAGCCAGGTGACCCTAGAATGACTTTAGTTTTTACTTTCTTAATTAGTTTTTATTGAAGTTGCGATTTGCATGGGATTTTGAATTTAGATTTTCAAGGGCTTTGTGAAACAGAGAAACCTAGAAATCTGTTAGAAGTAAGACTAATGACCTTGAGACATTACTCAATCCCCCCCATTCCTTTTTTATTTTATTTTATTTATTTATTTTTTAAAGATTTTATTTATTTATTTGAGAGAGAGAGACAGTGAGAGAGAGCATGAGCGAGGAGAAGGTCAGAGGGAGAAGCAGACTCCCCATGCAGCTGGGAGCCCGATGCGGGACTCAATCCCGGGACTCCAGGATCATGACCTGAGCCGAAGGCAGTCGTCCAACCAACTGAGCCACCCAGGCGTCCCTTTATTTTATTTTTAAAAGATTTTATTTATTTATTTGCCAGACAGAGATCACAGGTAGGCAGTAGGCGGGGGGGGGGGGGGGGGCAGGGGAAGCAGTCTCCCTGCTGAGCAGAGAGCCCGATGTTGGGCACGATTCCAGAACTCTGGGATCATGACTGGAGCCAAAGGCAGAGGCTTTAACCCGCTGAGCCACCCAGGAGCCCTCCTTTTTTATTTTAAAGACTTACTTATTTGAGAGAGAGAGAGAGAACGCATGCATGCACACACAGGAGAGGGGCGGAGGGAGAGTCACTGAAGCAGACTCTTAAGCTGATTTGGGGATCAATCTCATGACCCTGAGATCATGACCTGAGCCAGTCCTTAAATGACTGTGCCACCCAGTGGGGGTGCACACTACACCCCCACCCCCACCTCCTTTTGAAACACCAGGGAGGCAAATGAATTTCCAAGAGACCTGTGTTTTTCATTTCGGTTATTCCAGAAAAGACTGCCTGGAGCGTATCTGATCGCTAGCCAGTCTTCTTTATGAGAACTGTACCTACAACCTTCCGTTCCCCAATCCAAATCTATAGGTAGTAGGTCTGGGTCCATTCCTGACTTGCTTCATTGGAAAGTCCTGGGTCATGGGACTAGGGATAGGGCCAAGTAAGTTCCTTTTTTCCTCAGCAGGGGGACATCTACTGCTGTTATGAAGTCTATGGCCTTTGTGATTGTCAATTTTTTTTTTTTTTAAAGTAGGCTCCTTGACCAATGCAGGGCTTGAACTCACAACCCTAAGGTTGAGAGTTGCATGCTCTACTGACTGAATCAGGCAGCTGCCTTTAGGTTTTCCTTTTGTTTTTTAAACCATTTCTGGAATTTATTTAAAAAAAAAAAAAAAAGGTTACCCCTAGTCTTAGGTTCACATAATTTCTCTGTGGGACACACACCTCGTACATAAAGGAAAGGCTGCAGACTGGGTAAAATATTCTCTTGGTCAATGGGTTAGCTGGGTCAATAACTGAGATGTACTTGGACCAGGGCTCTGTTCTGACACTTATAAAGGATTAGAAGTACGTCTTAAAAAGAAATCCATATAAAACAAATTAAAAGTATAATTACAGGGGGGCACCCGGGTGGCTCAGTCAGTTAAGTGTCTCCCTCCAGCTCAGGTCATGATCCCAGGGTCCTGGGATCAAGCCCCACATGGGGCTCCCTGCTCAGCAGGGAGCCAGCTTTTCCTTCTCCTTCTGCCTTCTACTTCCCCAGCTTGTGCTTTCTCTCTTTGTCAAACAAATAAATAAAATCTTTTTAAAAAAAGTATAATTACAGAACAAGTACAAATAAATCAGCCAAAACCAGTACTTGGGAACTGACAGGAAAGGATTGCAGCTGAGTAGAGTTAGTCAATGAGGACTTTCTGGAAAAGGTGAGTTTTGAAGGAAGGGGATAAGGAGGATATCCAAGAGGATAAGGAGGTCTTTCCAGCAATAATACATGACAACGGTAGAGAAGAGAAAATGAGCAAACTGTAAGGGCCAAATGGCAAACAGGTGAGCTTTCTAAGACGTGACAATCTAGGTTAAAGGGTTAAAAAAAAAAAAAAAGCCTAAGGACAGTTCACGGAGTGCCCTAAAAGGTTATAAATCAAATACGCTTTAACAGACAAGAGGGAACCTTACGGGTGCTTGTATAATGAGAATAACTCTGTAGGAAGCCGAGATACAGATGGACTGAAATAAAACAAAACTGAGAGAAAAATAGGGAAGCTGCTGCAAAATTTTTCGGGAGAGGGAAAAAAAGGGCTGGGTCCTGACGCCAGCTCTGCCATTTATTAGCTGTATGATCCTGGGCAAGTCACTGAATCTCTGTGTGCTTGTTTTCTCATCTGTAAAATGGGAATAATGGTGTCTGCCTAAAAGAGTTGTTGAAAGGATTAAATGAATTAAAATATGAAAAGTGTCTAGCAAGCACTCAATACATTATTATTCAAATATTAATTTGATTAACATATTATTAAAATTCTTATTTCTATGACCTAGAAGTGGTCTGCATGTAACAAAAGGCCCCATCTCACATCTTAGTTTGAAATGATTGCAGTTGTTCAGTGTGTCCTAAAGAGGTATTCAGGATTCCGAGGACTAGGAGGGAGGCCCAGTGTCCAAGACAATAGCCACTGGTCTCACATGGCAACTGAGCACCAGAAATGTGGCTAGTCAGAATTGAGATGTGCTATGAATGTAAAATACACACTGGAATAAAAAAAAAAATACACACTGGATTTCAGAGCCTCGCTATGGAAAAAAATCTCATTATTTTTCATTTGGTTGCATATTGAAATGATACTTTGGATATGTTACATTAAATATGTATCAATTTCACTTGTTTCCTTTTTTTTATTTTGTACTAGAAAATTTAAAGTTACTTGGTTGGCTTGATTATATTTCTGTTGTACAGTGCTGGTCCCGTGTATCATTCAGCATTGAGTTTTGGAAATTCAAAGGTTCTACATGAGAAGGTCTATAAAGAAATATGGGGATTATGGATAAATCTCTTGCCCTTGACACTTTAAGAAATATAAATATGTAATACATATAAATATAAATATGTATTACATATTTATATATAATTAGAACACATTTTGTTAAAATGTATATAACCCCAACTTGTGAGTTATCTACAGCACTGACGGATGGAACCACAGCTAGTTTAAAGAGGCCATAATTTGTAAACGTCTTTTAGTTCAAAAAAGCAGAAATAAAGATGTAACGGGAAAAAGGTGAAGCATACCTTATTTTGAACATTAAATTATGGAAACAAAAATCTTCCTAACTTCTGAAATCACTACCTCGAAGGTTCAGATCGCATTGGTTTAAGAAACCTGGATTATTAAAGGTTTTCTGACAAATCTTTTCATAACCATCTCCTGAAGTTGCTACTTAATATAGGCATAATTACTGCCAAAGAGCCTCCAGTCAGGGCTTTCTGCTGATGTGGAGGTAAAAATCCAATGTGGGATTTCGCTCTGAATTTATATTTTAACATTTTACCCTGGGCCACTTGCACAGGCTTCAACTTCCAAATACTGCTGGGAGTTGGAGGGGGTCCTCACACGCCTTCCCTCTGTTTCTCAAACCCTTCTGGGCTCCTTCCCGCCCGCCACGAGTCGGCACTCCCCAGTGGCGCGGACAGGTGCAGCGCAGCGAGCCGCCTCCCGCCCCCAGCACGCGCCCGCGACCCCGCACCCTCCCCCGAAGCCGGCAGCGCCCTCACCGCTCCGCCCCCAATCCCGGCGCGCGCGCGCACACCAGCGGGGGCGCGCCCGCCCAGCGGGGCCGCGCACGCAGCTGCCGCCGCCACCGCCTCCTCCCCTCCCTGCAGGCCCTCCTCCCCTGCCCTCCCCTCCGCCCCCTTCCCCGTAGGCAGCCAGCCCGCCCGCACTGCCTCCCTCCCGGCCCCGAGCGCTCCGGCTGGGTCTCTCCCCCCCCCCCCCCCCCCCCCCCCCCCCCGGCTCCCCGGTCGCTCTCTTCAGGCGGTCGCCCGCGCTCGGTGGATGTGGCTGGCAGCCGCCGCCCCCTCCCTCGCTCGCCGCCTGCTCTTCCTCGGCCCTCCGCCTCCTGCCCTCCTCCTTCTCCTCCTCAGCCGCTCTTCTCGCCGCCGCCGCCGCCTCCACAGCCTGGGCCTCGCCGCGATGCCGGAGAAGAGGCCCTTCGAGCGGCTGCCTGCCGATGTCTCCCCCATCAACTACAGCCTTTGCCTCAAGCCTGACTTGTTGGACTTCACCTTCGAGGGCAAGCTGGAGGCCGCCGCCCAGGTACGGCGACCCTCGGGCGCCGGGGGCGAGCTGCGGGGCAAGCAGTTAGGCCGCGGGCTGGGCTGGGGGCCCGGCCCGGAGGGCGGGCGGGCCGGCCGGCCTGGACGCTGCGGGCCTGGGGTTGGCGAGGCCGGCTCGGGGACCGGCGCGCCCCTCTGGGGCTGCCGCGGGGCGCCCTGGCCGATGTGCTCTGCCCTGTTGGGCTGGGACCCGGGCCGCGCTGCGGGGAGCAGCGAGGGAGCTGGCGGGCCCTGCCCGAGGGGCACCCCCCCACACACCCCCAGCCCCGGCGAGCACACCTGTGCGGGGCTTCCCCTCCCCGACCCCCGGCCCTTCCGGGCTTGGTAGTGATCTGGGCGAGGCTGGAGGCTGTAGGAGGAGGCCAGAGGGGTCATCGGAGTCCACGCTCTTGTCTCAGCCTCCTGACTCAGTTATTTTCTCTGGTTCTCCCTACGCCCCACGGAGGACACATTGGAAGGGGGCGGTCATCTGGGACTCCGGCCGCCGCGCGTTAGCGAGGAGGGGAGATTCTAGAAGGGGGGGAGAGGGTGAGAAGGAGAATGCTAATCCCAGGCAGCCTTGCTGAGTTCTCCCCGCCTGCTCCGGCCCAGGGGCTGGGTTTCCAAGATGATCCGCCCCCTCCCCCTTCCCCTCAAGTGACAGTGCAGCAGTGACTTTGTTCTCTCCTAACCTCTAGAGAAGCTGAAGGAGGACCCCATCTCTGCTTTTCCTCCCCTCTTCCTAGCTTTGCCGCCTGTGAAGCAGGTGGATTTATTGTTACGGCGATGGTTGCTTAGCAGTACTCTTCTCTGAAAGAAGCTGCTAGTTTTAGCATACCACTGTTGAAAATATTCCATTACTCTTCATTGCAGTTTTTGGTGAATCATGCTCCCCCCCCCCCACGTTATCTGAAGTATTGTTTGATTTCGGAGACTGTTAGTACTGATGCCCTACAGAGGTCCCAAACAATAGACATTTCTGACATACCTTGTTATATGATGTATTATGTGAAGTCTGGTGAAAAATGGGAACTATTTAGTAGTTGTTTTTAAAGAGAAGAGTGGTAAATATATTATGTCTTTTTTACTGTAGTCAGGAAAAACCAGTAGGCCTCAACCTTAAAGACAGGGTGGATATAGCAGGAAAATGAAAGAAATGTATAGTGTTGGAATGAATTGAAAGTTTGAAGTTGTCTTTGAAAGCTGAGTACTCAGATTGAAATTATGTCTGAAAGTGTAGAATTAAAAAGTATACTGTCATATATGGAGTGCTTGTGTGAAAACAGGAGGGCCCTAGGGTCCAGCTGCATCAAAAGGCAAAACTTAACCCTTGGAAAGTCAAGTGATTTAAAAATTTTCCATTGAGAATATGAATCAGAGTGAGTGTATCTTCAGTCTAAATTAGGATTTGAGAGGGTTATTTGGTAGACGATTTGTTTAAGCCAAGTGACTAGAGTGTTTGATATATATTGGCAGGGGGGAGATGGGAGGGATTGTAAACAGTAGTGTGTCTTGTGACTTGGCAAACCTTGGGGAAGAAGGACCTGTGATGAATGAGTTCGCATTATGTGAAAAGACTAAGATGTGAAAAAAAAAATCATTTATTTCTTTACCTTATTAGCTGGTGTGACCGGTTCATAATTTTGAGAGATATCTATTTAGGGAAAAATTTCAGGAAAAAAAATTGTCAATAAAGATTTTTATTTATTTTTTATTTTATCTTATTTTATTTTATTTTTTAAAGATTTTATTTATTTATTTGACAGAGAGAGATCACAAGTAGGCAGAGAGGCAGGCAGAGAGAGAGAGGAGGAAGCAGGCTCCCCGTTGAGCAGAGAGCCCGATGTGGGACTCGATCCCAGGACCCTGAGATCATGACCCGAGCCGAAGGCAGCGGCTTAACCCACTGAGCCACCCAGGCGCCCCTCAATAAAGATTTTTAAGTGATTATTAGGAAGTGACGGTTTTATTTAAGTGTTAGGACAGAGCAGGAGACAATGACATGCTTCTCCTTCCCCCTTTTCTCCTTGTTTTTCCAAAGTGATGAGAAATATGTGGAAGGCTGCTTCGGGCCATTGAGGGAGCACATGGGAATGTACTAGACATGAACAGGGAATTGTTAATTTGGTGTAAGGAAATAAATCTTTTTTAGTAACAGGAGCTTTTCAAAGCAGTTGTTTCCAGAAATTCTTTTCAGGCTAGAGGGCAACACAAATGAAAGATGGCAGTAGAGTGAATTCTAACAGGTTTTATTAAAGAATGATTGGACTTTTTAATTGTACACATTGCCATCTTTGGAAGAATAAAGGAATTCAGGTTGGTGAAAAGTTAACATTAGTAAAGAAGCATATATTCATATTTTTGAGATCCATGGATTGGAGCAGTAAGACTAAACTGTGGCATTATAAGGTATCTTATTGTGAAAATCTAAAAATGTGGACAGGATTGTATCTCTAGAAATCTAGATTTGTAACTGGTATTGGGTCAGTTTCCTAACAGTTGGAATCACATTACACAAAGTATACAAGTTGCTTGGTTGCTTGAGTTGCAAAATTTTATGATAAGCCCAGAGTATTTGTACAGGTTACATATTAGAAACTTAGTGGATTTTTAACCTGGTCTGGGGTGTGGACTCCTGGGGATGGTGAAGAAATTAGTCAGTGTGCACTGACTTTATAAGTAGTTGTCTTTTACATAAGTGTGTGTGGTCTAGGTCAGCAGCTTTTGCAAAAGTGCTACCATGGGCCTAGAGAAATGGGACATTGTCACCCCTCCCATGCACTCCCCCTTTACATCAGGATATTTGAGCTCAATGGATTTTTGTAGCTATTTTGAATTCTGACTCTCTTGCTTTGTGGATAATTAATTAAAAAATAGATAAGATGTTTATGTGAGTGGCTACACTCCCTTGTTATGAGTGCATTGTGGTTTATTCAGTAATTGGACTTTCTCTTATGGAAATATTTAACCTGTGCCAAAGAAATTAACTTCATCCTTCAAGGCCAGAAGTCAGGATATAGTAGACAATCCCTGGCCTTTGCCAACAAAATATTCATGTTGGTGATGACTAAATTGGCACTTAGAGGAGAGTTACAGATATAGTAGTTTATTTGGCAGGCTAAAACTTGGCACCTAAATGCATGTTATTGTCAATCCTGTGTTATGGAATTTTCTGCCCCAATTTTGCATATTTTCTTTTTTTTTAAGATTTATTTGTTTATTGGGGAGTGGGTAGTGTAAGTGTGCAGGGTTAGAGGGAGTGCGAGAGAGAAACTTAGGCAGATTCTGCACTGAGCGTGGAGCCCCACATGGGGTCGATCTCCTGACCCCAAGAAGTTGACTTGAACGGAAATCAAGAGCCCATGCTTAACTGATTGAGCCACCTAGGCACCCCTTGAGTATTTTCTATGCAGTCATTTTGGTTGTTTTTTTAATTACTTAAAAAGTGGTAAAATCAATAATTTGTGCCACATTTTGCTGGATCACTACATGGTCTTAAGAAATTAAATTTTAAAGATTGGTGATAAGAAATTGAACTTGTTTAGATCTTCTGTTGTTTCTTGAAATGTATGTATGATGAAACACCTCAATATAAGAAGCTTTTATATGTTGAGCTTTATCTACTATCATCTGGCAATGAATTTTACAGTGAACTTTCCAGATAAATGAATCTTATCCTTTGAGGCACTTAGACTTTAAAAAATATTTACTGATTTGGATGGAAATATTCCAAAAATGTATTATTTTTTTAAACTCTAGTTTCTTATAATCGAGTCTTGTTTCTTTTTTTCTTTGTAAAAATACTGGATATCATTCTGGATATCTGTCATTAGTACCTATAACAACAGATTACCCCAAACTGGGCACTATAATTTGTTAGTTTCATATTTGTTTGTTTTTCTTACTGTTGGGTGATTACTTCTTGCTGCTTACTGTGCTTTGTTGCTGCCTATTGTGCAATTTATTCCCTCTTCTATCTTACTGAGCTTGATCTGAAGAGGTCTAAGTAACCAGAAAAAAGCTTGTGTGACCTTTAAAAGAAATTTCTAAGTGTGGGTTTGATGGACTCTCTACTGAGTGAAGGAAATGAGTTTTATAGTATGGACTTTGTATCATTTATTTTGGCTTTTAAACAGGCTCTTTTTTCTTTTTCTTTTTTTAACTTCCTGGTTCTGAATAATTGATATTGTCCATCAATACAATCTGGACAAATGTGATCTTGAGTAGTAAATTATGAAACTTCTCTGAACTTTGCTACATAAATGAGCCTGTTCTTATTGTAAAATAGATTTTATTCTAATCTATATGTGAGTCAGTGGCAAAGGACTGAGTCTTTTGATAGCTCTCTTGTTAACTGAGATTAATTCTCCAGATCTTGGAGATACAGTTTTGAACATCATTTAAGTATGTAGCTCTTAGTTTATTTGGCCACTTGTAATTACTTTAAAATTTTACTTAAATTAGGAAATACTTTAGAAATACAGAAAAGTAACCCACCACAAAGATTTAGCATATATTAAAGTTTTCCCCCATTTGCTTCAGACTGCGCCTGGTGTTTTTTGGGAAATAAAATGCCACAGATACCACTAAAGTCCATTTCCATCTCTTCCTAGCCCCACTCCCAGAGGTAACTTCTCTCTAGGTAGGTGAGTATTATGCCTATATATATGTAGTTTTATTGCGTATGTAAGTAGCCATAAGCAATAAATAGTAATGTTCTGTATGTTTAACATTTTTACATTTGGGGTGCTACATTTGACTTTCTGCATCTTGCTCTTTTCACTGTCTCTTTTGTTAGAAAACTTGGCTCAGTTTGTGTTTACTAATTAACTGCTCCTTATTGTCTCTAGAAATTACAGCCCTATTCCACAAAGACAATGATTATTTCAAAATTTTAACAATGAAATTGCTTGTAAGGCAAAGTGTCTCAGGCTTCAGACTGGTGTTTGGAGTTGTCACACTGGAGATTTTCTTTTACTAAAATCTGAGGGCTTTGGTAATCACAGAAAAACTTCTTGGGTCATATAGTACCTGTAAGATGTATTTCTGAGTGATCATAATAAAGACTCATTCAGGGGAAAAAAAAAATCTCACATTGCTGCCTTCCTAACTCATAGGAAACTTCCATTGTAAAATTGTTACCAGTGGTCAAGCTGGCTCTTCAGTAGAGCCATTACTTGGTGTTTGGTTGAGTTGCAGTGCAGTCTGTATGGGCTCTAGAGGACTTAACCCTGGGTTTGAAACAAGGAAAGGAAACACTGTGTTCCATTCTTTAGTAGCATCAAATGGAGATGTTGAAAGTGAGCTTGTTATCTACACGATATATATGCCTACTTTAACATTTTGCTTCTATTTTAAGCTTGCAAACTGTGAAGATCTTAATGCTGAAATTCCTTTGAATTATTACCTGTATTTTTGGTAGTGGAAAATATCACTAGTGGTGATGTTAGATGTGAGAATTCATGTAGTGAATCATCAGGTCAGTGCTATTGTGGGGAAAACATAAAAAAGAGCAGTGTTACAGTGTGGCACTGAAGCACTTAAATCTATGTAGGTATTTAAAATCTCAGGGCGCCTGGGTGGCTCAGTGGGTTAAGCCGCTGCCTTCTGCTCAGGTCATGATCTCAGGGTCCTGGGATCAAGTCCCACATCGGGCTCTCTGCTCAGCAGGCAGCCTGCTTCCCTCTCTCTCTCTCTCTGCCTGCCTCTCCATCTGCTTGTGATCTCACTCTCTGTCAAATAAATAAATAAATAAATAATATAAAAAAAAAAATAAAATCTGTACATGTATGCTGACATCCAAAGTACTATATAATGTAGCACAAAGCTTTTAAATTTTCTGTCATTCTGATAGACACTTTATAAACTGTTAGGTGAATGCTGTTAGATGATATTTGGAAGAACATCTTTATGATTACAGCACTTTTAATCTTGGTCTCTATGTATGCCTTTTTTTTTTTTTAAAGTAAACTCTGTGCCCAGTGTGGGGCTTGAACTCACAACCCTGAGATCAAGAGTTGCATGCTTTACCGCCTGAGGTAGCCACATGCCCCTCTGTGTGTGTGTGTCTTAATAACAATATCTATTAACTGATTACTGTGAATCAGGTACTAAGTACTAAAACAAACACTTTCTATCCTGTTTAAAGGACATGGTTAAGATGAGGCAGAGTATACAGTGAGATTTTTAAAATTTGAGTAGTGTTCTGTTACTAAGATAAGTATTTTTATTCCTTTGGTTCTTCCCTCCCACCCTTCCAGAAATGGCAGCGTCTTGGGGAAAAAAAAAAATTATTAGCTATTCAACAAACGGCTTAACTCAGTAGTATAAACAGGTGGGTTTCCCCTAAATAAAGGAGGAATTAGAATGTACTTGTAAATGGATGTTGTAGACTGTGCCTTTCCAAAGTATGCAAACTCTTTCCCTCAGAATGTTAAGTAGTAGTGAGGTGAATGTCAATTGGCATATGTAGTGTTGTACAGCTATCTTGACATTGGCAGATTAACTGCTTGGTTACCATTAAATTCACTGTAGATGTTGTTGAATGAAAATATGCTTGCCTCAATAAAGTTGAAGATGTGTAACTAAACTGCTGTTATTATCCTGTTGGCATAAACTTCAAATTCTGGAAGGTTTTTATTCATTTTTACTTTTTGGAGACACCTCCCTGCAGCCCACCCCAGCCTCATTAAGTGCTTCGTTTCTCTGTGTTGCTGAATTTTTTAAAAGTGAATTTATAAATAGGCACAGGGATCATTTTTGCTTTATTTGTTCAAATGTAGTGCTATAAATGTCCAGTTGGGACAGAAAGGTTTTGTTACTGCTTAGGAATGTTCCTGATGAAGTAAATGGTGTGAAGGAATATTACCACTTACAAAAATTATTTATTTATATATTTAAAGATTAGTTTAATTTATTTTTTAATTAAAGATTTATTTTTTTAATTAAAGATTTTATTTTTAAGTAATGTCTGTATGTAACCCCAAGATCAAGAGTTGTATGCTCGGGGCGCCTGGGTGGCTCAGTGGGTTAAGCCGCTGCCTTCAGCTCAGGTCATGATCTCAGGGTTCTGGGATCGAGTCCCGCATCGGGCTCTCTGCTCAGCAGGGAGCCTGCTTCCTCCTCTCTCTCTGCCTGCCTCTCTGCCTACTTGTGATCTCTCTGTGTCAAATAAATAAATAAAATCTTTAAAAAAAAAAAAAAAAGAGTTGTATGCTCTATGGACTGAGCCAGCCAGGTGCTCCTGCCACTTAAAATTTTTTTTTAAAGTTCATCGAATGACATTTTTGTTTAGAAACAGAAAGATTTATGAAAAAAGATATTTTTTTAAACTAAGCTCTACACCCAGTGTGGGGCTTGAATTCATATCCCCAAGATCAAGAGTCTCATGCTATACCAACTGACGTAGCGAGTCTCTGAAAAGGACTTTTTTTTTAATGAGCCAAAATAGTTTCACATTATGTGTTAGCCATTCTTACAGGCTTACTAATATATATCTGTAACTTAGGTCAGGTAATTTTAGTTTGAGATTAATCGTGTTTATTTATTGGTTATTAATAAAATGATTACTCTTTGGTATAGTTTTTTCATACAGACATTATATTACTCTTGTTTCCTTACCTGGTTCTGTGTTCTGTTAGTGATCTCGAGGCAGTATTGACCTACTGTGGGTTTTGTTTGGACTGCACAGTGTTCTTGCAAATTTTGTGTTAGTTGCCATCAGTTACAATTTGGGAGATCGTATATGAAATCTGAATTTGTGGCTTTTTTTTTTTTTTAAATAATCTTTCTGTCCAGTGTGGGGCTCAACTCAGACCCAGAGATCAAGAGTTGCACATGCCCTACCAAAAGAGCCAAGTAGGAGCCCCTGTGGGGTTTGTTTTGTTTTTTGTTCTTTTGTAGTTGGAAGATCTGTTAATATGGAGTCTGCTTTTCAATATAGCATAATTGGTTAGCTCCAAGAAATGACTACTTCCCCTTCCTTTATCCACAGCCTTCACCTGGCCTACTCTATTCACCTGTTTCGCTGGCCTCTGTAGACATTTGTTTGTGATTTAGGGCATCTGTACTTTTGTTATTTTTAGATTTTATTTATTTATTTGATAGGGAAAGTGTCTGCCCGTGAGCAGGGAGGGACTGAGGGAGAGGGAGAGGCTGAAGGGGATAGAAAAATTATTTTCTTCAAAACTGCCACATTCAGATCATTCAAATGAATGGTCTGAAAATGAATCTGAGGTTCTGTTTAAATGCAGCAAGTATATAAAATCAAGTCTACAACCAAATTGAAAAGTCGGCAAGGGTTATAAATGAACAATTTGCAGAGAAAAAGCAATGGCAAAAAAAAAAAGGAGAAAGAAACTAAGTAGAGAAGATGCTTACTTAACCAGTGCTACAATTAATCAGGAAAATTCTAATTAAAGCAATGGTGGAAAATCATTTAATACCCACCAGATTGTCAAAGATTTTTAAGTTTTGTTTTTTTTTTTTAAGATTTTATTTATTTATTTGACAGACAGAGATCACAAGTAGGGAGAGAGGCAGGCAGAGAGAGAGGAGGAAGTAGGCTCCCTGCCGAGCAGAGAGCCTGATGTGGGGCTCGATCCCAGGACCCTGGGATCATGACCTGAGCCGAAGGCAGAGGCTTTGACCCACTGAGCCACCCAGGCGCCCGATTTTTAAGTTTTTTAGAGGATGATGAACATCGTATTTCCTTTCCTTTTCTTTCTTTTTTTTTTTTTTTAAGATTTTATTTATTTATTTGACAGAGATCACAAGTAGGCAGAGAGGCAGGCGAGAAAGAGAGGGAAGCAGGCTCCCCACCAGGCAGAGAGCCCAATGCAGGGCTTGATCCCAGGACCCTGAGTTGGAGGCAGTGGCTTAACCCACTGAGTCACCCAGGCATCCGGAACATGGTTATTTCTTCACTCTTTGCTCATGGGAGTGTTAATTGAAACTACTGTAGAGTATAATTGGGATATTCTTGGTAAAGAAAAATATGCATAAGAAAACATGGACCAAGATATTTGTTATAGTACTATCTTTCTTTAAGATTTTATTTATTTATTTGACAGAGATAGAGATCACAAGTAGGCAGAGAGGCATTAGAGAAAGAGGAGAAAGCAGGCTCCCTGCTGAGCAGAGAGCCTGATGCGGGGCTGGATCCCAGGACCCTGAGATCTTGACCTGAGCCGAAGGCAGAGGCTTTAACCCACTGAGCCACCCAGGTGCCCCTATAGCACTATTTTAAAAAACAAAAGAAGTGGAAACAACCTAACTTCCTTTAGGAAGGAAATGGATAAATAATTGGTTTATTTTTATAATGGAATACTATATAGGAGTTAAAATTAATGAATTAGATCTATATCTGTCTACATTTCCCATCTCAGAAACAAATGTTAAATGAAAAAAGCAGGTGCAAAGGTGATACTGTTTGTATAAAACTAAAAACATTGCTTACTGATCTTTATATATGTAGCAGAAGTACTATATATACACATGATAAAGAGCTACATTAGCCTTAGGAGAGTGGTTATCTCCATGTAATGAGGAAGCGAGGATGGAGCTTTCATTATATCTATATTTTATTGGGGGGGATCTGAAGTAAGTAAGACAAAATCTTAAAAAGTTTATTTAATCTTGGTGGTGAGTCATTAGTGTCTTATATTCAAAATGTTACTTTGATAAGAGAAGAAAATTTAAAGAGTGCTTTACGAAGTTTTGACATGATTTATGATACCACTTTTCTTCCTCTATCCTTAAAGAAGGTCTTATGATGGGTTTGATGTGTAGGTTGAAATACATAATTAATTGCAATATATAAGAAATGTTTCCTAATTAATTTTTAATTTGGAAAGTTTTCATTGTTTTAAATAAAAGCTTAAGTAGGAAAAATGCTTTTATTTAGCTCATTGGTCAGATGTTTAAAGTCTAAAATACTTAAGTGTTTATGGTTGCTTTTAATAGAATTCAGAAAATGTGAATTGCCTTAGATTACCTAAAACTACTCATTTATTTTTTACCATTTAGGTATAAATACTCAGTCTAGGTTTTAGTGATGTCTGGGCTTAAAAAAATGCCCTGTGACATACATTAGGCCAAGATGAAGATGTACATGTTATGAATCTTGGCTATTTCTGACACTGCTGGTTTTTCTTTTTCCCTTAGGTGAGGCAGGCAACCAATCAGATTGTGATGAATTGTGCTGATATTGACATTATTACAGCTTCATATGCACCAGAGGGAGATGAAGGTAAGAGCTGTTTTCCATTTAATTTGCTATCTCTCTGTGTGTATCATGTATGTGTGGTGGCATATACATTTTCAGATTAAGGTAACAGTGTTTGTTACTTTAGAAATAGGAAACATTTTTAGATGTTCGTGGAAAATATTTTAATAATTTGTACTATGAGATAAAGGAGATGCCACATTCTAATTCTACTTCAAACATTAACGTATTTTGTAACCCTAGGCAGATTACATTTCCATAAATGTAAAATGAATATAATACCATGCATATAAAGCTAAAGAGTTATTTTTTTAAATTAATTTATTTATTTTAGAGAGAGAGAGCTTGAGTGGGAGGGGCAGAGAGAATCCCAAGTAGACACTGCACTGACCGTGGGGCCCGATGCAGGGCTTAATTCCATGACCCCGAGGTTACAACCTGAGCTGAAACCAAGAGTCACTCGCCCAATTGACCACACCACCAAGGCACCCAAAACTGAAGCGATATTTTTAAAATAAGTGCTTTGAACATGAAAGATTGGTTTATTAAGGTGGCTTAGTTCATATTTGGTTTTCTTAAAGATTTTTTTTTTTTTAAAGATTTTATTTATTTATTTGACAGAGAGAGAGATTACAAGTAGGCAGAGAGAGAGAGGAGGAAGCAGGCTCCCCGCTGAGCAGAGAGCCCGATGCGGGACTCAATCCCAGGACCCTGAGATCATGACCCGAGCCGAAGGCAGCGGCTTAACCTAACCCACTGAGCCACCCAGGCGCCCTCTTAAAGATTTTTTATTTCCCTCTTGAACAGTAGATTAAAATTGCAATAATGAATCTTATTCACAATTGAGAGAAAAATATTTGTCCTGCGGGATGGAATGTGGAGCTTAGAAGCTAGATGACCAAGTTAGTTACAGAGTAAGAATATGTTAAAAGGAAATATATAGAATGCCTGGGAACTCACTTAGCATCTTTAAAATGAGAACTATTTTAGACCTTGTAATTGTAACAAGGGATTAAATTGAGTAGTCTGTTTTGGCCTGAAATCTTATTCCCACATAAGCTCCATTTTAAAAAATTGTCATATTTGGCATGAAGTCACAAGTGTATTAATACTGGAACTGAAGTGCTTTTTGCTTTTGACAGAATGATCTTTTGGTTAGTCTTCATTACTATGAGACTTCCTGTCAGAAAATTTTTTTTTGCTATCAGGGTGCCTGGCTGGCTCAGCTAGTAGAGCATGCAGCTCTTGATCTCAGGGTTGTGAGTTCAAGCCCCACTTAGCACGTAGAGCTTACTTTAAAAAAAAAAAAAAAAGAAAGAAAGAAAGAAAAGAAAATCTTTTCATTTGATATCAAATAAGTTAGAAATTTAGCCTTTTAGTTCACATTTTGTATTGCTCTTAACCCTCTCCTTTACACTGAAAAGAAGCATATAAGGAAAAATAAATACTTTTTTCATGAATTTATTTTATTTCATGAATTTTTCTTAAATTATCTTGTCCATAGAATGACCCCCCCAAAAGTAGCAGTTGAGCAGAGTATTGCCAAAAAGTATTTATTGTTCAGTTGTTTGTAAATGAGATCAAATTGCTGTGATTTTAAGCTAGAGGAACACATCCTTCAAATGGACTTTGGATGAGTGCCAACATTAAAAAATTGTTTGGGTAAATGAGAGAGGGGTTATTTAGTTTCTTTATCTGTGAAGAAAAATGTCAGCATTTTAGCCAAGCATATCAAGGCAAGCTTGCTCTGTTGTAGGTAGAGAACATTTAAATTTGATGTAGTTTTAAAATGGTGCCACTATAGATAGGAAGAGATTGTAAAATATACTCGCACCCTCCAGTTGGCATGGTTTCAGCTCAGGTTTTTATCTTCCTCTACTAAATTTTTTTTTGTTTTTATAAATTTTGTTTTTATCATCCTCTACTAAAATGTCAGGAAAGAATTCAGAGAACTCAAATGCTTTGAGTATGCATAACTGAATGGTGCCAAGCTCCTAATAGTTAGAATAGCAGTGTTTGTGTTCTAAGAGGGTCAGAAGAGAAATGAAAGCTTGTAGAAGTGAAGGGGATTTGGAGAGAGATTCAGATAAAACATTACTCTTTTTTAGGTACATAAAGTATTTTCTTCAAAACTAGCTAAGGGGTATTTTTCAACTCATTTCTCCTACAGCAATGGGAAAAACCTAGAGTCATGTGTAAGCTCATCTAATTTGAGAGTATAAAAGAGAATGGGAAATTGTATTAATGTGGCATTTTAAGATTTCAGTCAAACAGTTTTGGCCTTCCAGATACACATACAGTGTAATTTTATCCTTGGGCATAGTAGCATTTCTTGATTTTTACTGTATGGAAGAGTACAACATGCTGTTCTTTAGAAATTAGTAGTTGCAAATTTGATTGCCAGCTCCTTCCAGGGTGGTATGGTTTGACAGGGGAATAACTGAGTCAATAGGAAAGCTACCATTTTTTAACTTGGCTGATCTCCTTTAGTACAGTACCTATTAATATTTATGATTGCCTCCTGTAAGACCGAGTTACATATGTGTAGCCACTAAATCTTGGTACTTTACGGTAAAGTCAGAAAGTCGTTCGAAGTCATGAAGTTGTTGCTTCTTTGTATAAATTTTTAATTGATGAAAAAGAAGCTGTTTTGTGGTTTGTGCAGTGACCCAGAAAGACCTATTGGCGTGTGTCTCTTTAAACTAAGGCACTGCCTTTTCAACAAAAATAACTTATTTTAAAACCTAATTGAGATCTTTGTAATATTTAAAAAATGAGAACTCAGTAAGAAAAACGGCTGAAAACTGTTTTTTTACTGTTCTGCACTTCAAGGGTTGGTGAAATCACTAGCACTTAAGCCCCAGTGCAAGGAGTGCACCTCCCTACACAGTGAGTGCAGGGGTTAGTATTGTCACCAGCTTCCGCAGGAGTGCCTGAACTCAGGTCCTGACAGGTAACGAGACTTTTAATTTATCATTAATAGATGGCTTGGGCATAACCACACGGACATTGATCATTTGAAAGTTTTGTATTAACTTTTCCCTTAGTATACTCTCTCAGGTATGTTTGTAGCATTAGCTGTGTAAGGAAGAAATTTTCCCTGTTCCATTCAAAGTTCTGATTCTAGCCTCAGATCCACTAGCATCACCCTGCCTTATCCATGCAAGGCATGTAAATCTTAACACGTTTCTTCTTGAAGCAGAGGTACATTTTTCAGTGTGCAGATGAGTGCATGTATGTGTTTAATGAGAGGATGAAGAAGCTAGTCAGAAATACTGACAAATGGTAACAATTTTGAGCAAAACTATTAACTTGAGAAAAAGGAATCGTTCCTCACACTCAATCAGAGGCCTTTATCATGAGCTTCAGTAGGCCTTTTTAAGCCCATCAGTGATATATATTCCATCGTCATGCAGTTAAATGTAGATTAGGAATAGCATTAAACCACCATCTCTTTGCAAGAGTTGTTTTTGTCATCATTCTGAAAATACATGCATGACTAATTAAGTGCTAGCTCTGAAATGTGGAAAATTGAAAGAGAAGGGGAAATACTCATTTCTAATACAAATGTATTGGAATATGATGCAGAACTTCGTAAGATTTTAAATGAAAGAATCAAAGTATAAGTTTAGTAATACAAATAACAATATAGGGTAGGGGGCCTCAAACCAAAGTTATGGTTGGGATTAAGGAAATAACAAACACGAGTGAATTGGACTGGATGTAGCAAAGCTAGAATGTTGGGACAGAGGCCAGACCAAAGAAAGTATTAAAGAATATTTAAATGTATTCAAATTTTAAAGAACTTTTCAGGCCAACAACATTTTTTGGGGCTATAGTGACATCTGTTGAATTTGCAACCTACCAGGGAACTGTGTGTTACGCATATTCTTTATCACTTGGACATGAAGATAAGACTTGAGCATAGCTGTCTCGTTAAAAAGAGCAAAAAGCCTTTTGAGAGTCTTCTAGATTCTTAATTGAAACTGGGGTATAATATGCTATATTACTATTTAATATATTTAGCAGGTTATTTTAGTTTGCTGTACATGTTCCAGTGGTATATTCTTTCAAAAAATCAGAATACCTCTTTTCAGGAAGCTTTTAAAGTTTTTTGGGCACTACAGTGGCCTTATTTCTGAGCTCTTGTTTTTATTTTGCCTCTGCTTTATTTACAAGTCCTGAGTATATTGAGTTTTGGGGATTTCAAACATAAAGTCTATTATGTGCTATTGTTCTTCGTGTTAATGCATAAGCTAACCACTACTCTGGGCTATATTAAGGAACCAGATGTTTTCCCAGGTCTTTGGTAACTTTCAGGGCATCCTGTTTTCTGAATTAAATGGTGATTTTAGGGTCACCTGGGTGGTTCAGTCGGTTAAGTGTCTGCCTTCAGCTCACGTTATAATCCCAGGATATTGGGATTGAGCCCCATGTCAGGTTCCTTGCTCAGCAGGAGCCTGCTTCCCCCTCTGCCTGCTCCCCCTGCTTGTGTGCACACTCTCTCTCTCCCTCTCTCTGTCAAATAAATAAAACTCTTTTTAAAAAAATGCTGATTCTATTTTTCCTACTAATAAACTTTATTTTTCAGAGCACTTTGGAGTAAAAAGTACAGAGATTTCCTCCATATTCCTTGTCCCACCCACCCTTCTCTTCCTCATTATCAACATCTTGAACCAAAGTGGTACAATTGTTAAAGTCAGTGAAACTTACCTTGGCAACTCATTAACAAAGTCAGTAGTTTACATTAGGGTTCACTCTTGGTGTTATACATGCTGTGGGTTTTGTTTTGTTTGTTTTTTTAAAAAGGTTTTATTTATTTATTTGACAGAGAGATTCAGCAAGAGAGGGAACACAAGCAGGGAGAGTGGGAGAGAGGGAAGCAGGCTCCCCACTGAGCAGTGAGCCTGATGCAGAGCTGGATGCCAGGACCCTGGGATCAGGACCTGAGTTGAAGGCAGACACTTAATGACTGAGCCACCCAGACACCCCTACATATAAAGTTTAGAATCAGTTTTTTGGTATCCATGAAATAACTTTCTGGGATTTTTATTGGGATTGGGATTGAATCTACAGATCAAGTTGGGAGGAACTGATGTCTTGACAATATGGAATCTTACCCATGAACATGGATTATCTCTCCATTTATTTAGTTCTTTAATATCTATTATGAGAATTTAGTAGTTTTTCTCCTGGATCTTACATATATTTTGTTAGATTTATACCTAAGTATTTTGTTTTTGAATATGATAATGTAAATGATAAAGTGTTTTCAATTTCAAATACCACTTATTCATTGCTGGTATATAGAAAAGTGATTGACATATATATTAATCTTATATTCTGCAACCTTATTATAATTGCTCATTAGTTCCAGGAGTTTTTTTGCTGATTCCTTTGAATTTTCTACATGACCACATCATCTGTGAACAAGGACAGTTTTATTTCTACTATCCCAATATGTATACCTTTTATTTCCTTTTCTTGTCTTACTACATTAGCTAGGACTTTTCAGTACAATGTTGAAAAGCAGTGGTAAGACATCTTTGCTTTGTTCCTCATCTTAGCTGGAAAGCTTGAACTTTGTCACCATGAAATATGATGTTAGTTGTAGGGTTTTTGTAGATGTTCTATCACAAGTTGAAGAAATTCATCTTTATTCCTACTTTGCTGAGAAATTTTATCATGAATGGGTATTGGATTTTGTTAGATGCTTTTTCTGCATCTTCTGATAGTTGTGTAATAGTTCTTCTTTAGACTGTTGATGTGATGAAGGACATTGATTGATTTTTGTGTGTTGAAACTGCCTTGCATAATAGGATAAATCCCACTTGGTCATGGCATATAATTCTTATTATATATTGTTGGATTCAATTTGCTAATATTTTGTTGAGGATTTTTGTATTTATGTTCCTAAGAGACACTGGTCTATAGTTTTCTTATATGTGTCTTTTGTTTTGATAGTAGGGTAATGCAGCTTCATAAAATGAGTTAGGAAGTATTCTTTCTGCTTCAATTTAAAGATTTCTCTTGAGGGTTCTTCTTTGACCTATGTGTTATTTAGAAGTATTATAGGGGCACCTGGGTGGCTCAGTGGGTTAAAGCCTCTGCCTTCTGCTTGGGTTATGGTCCCGGGGTCCTGGGATTGAGCCCCACATTGGGCTCCATCAGCAGGGATCTCCGCTCATCAGGGAGCCTGCTTCCCTTCCTCTCTCTCTGCCTACTTGTGATCTCTGTCAAATAAAGAAATAAAATTATAAAAAAAAAAAGAAGTATTATAATTATTTAATTTCTAATTGTTTGAGGATTTTTCCAGCTATAGTTCTGTTACTGATTTCTAATTTAATTCCTTTGTGGTCAAAGAACAGACATTTTATGATTTCTTTCTTTCTTTCTTTTTTTTTTTTTTAATTAGTTCAAGTGTATCTATGACCAAGAATATGGTCTGTCTTGGTGAATGGTCCAAATGAGCTTGAGTAAAATGTGTAACACAAGCTGTTGTTTGATGAAATCGTCAACAGATACCCAATTGGTTGGTGGTGCTTTTGAGTTCAAATCTATCCTTACAGATTTCTGCTGCTGACACTGTTTATTTCTGATAGAAGGCTGTTAAAGTCTCCAGCTCTAATAGTATATTCATCTGTTCCTCCTTGCCATTCTGTCAGTTTTTGCCTCATGTATTTTGATGCTTTATTATTAGATGCATCCACATTAAGAATTTTTACGTCTTGCTGGAGTATTGCCCCTCTTCTCATTATGTAACGTTCCTTTTAAGTTCTCTTGCTTTAAAGTCTGCTCTGTCTGAAATTAATGCAGCTACTCCCACTTTGTTTTGATTAGTGTTAGTATATCTTTTTCTGTCACTTTACTTTTAATCTGAAAAGTTTTTTATAGTGGTTGCCCTAGAGTTTGCAATATATATTTATAATTAATCCAGTCACTTTCAGATAATACCATAATGCTTCACAAGTAGTACCAAGTACCTTATAATAACAAAATATGACCAGTTTCTTCCTACCATCCCTTGTTTCATTGCTGTCATTCATTTCACTTATGCATGAACATACACAGAAGCCAACATAATCAAATATTGTTACTATTAATACTTTGAACAGTTATCTTTTAGATCAATTAAAAATAGCAATCATAAACATTTTTATTTTACCTTCTTTTATTTATTCTCTGATGCTCTCTCTTTATATAGATCTAAGTTTCTAATCTGTGTCATTTTCCTTTTCTCTAAAGAACTTCTTTTAACATATCTTGTAAAAGCATATGTACTTGCAACAAATTCCCCCAATTTTTGTTTGTCTGACAAAAATCTATTTCTCCCCACTTTTTAAAAAAATGTATTTTATTTATTTATTTATTTATTTATCTATCTGAGGGAGAGAACATGAGCAGGCAGAAGAGCAGAGTGGGAGGGAGGGGAAAAAAATCTTAAACAGATTACACATTGAGCATGGAGCCCCACGTGGGGCTATGTCTTACGACCCTGAGATCATGACCAGAGCCGATCTGAGAATTGGACGCTTAACAACTGAGTCAACCACATGCTCCTCTCCCCATTTTTTTTTTTGAAGACTTAATTTTTTCAGAGCAGTTTTGGTTCACAGCAAGATTGAGAGGAACATTCTCTTTCACTTTTGAAAGATCAGTTTGAAGAATACAGAATTCTAGTTAGTTTTTCTTTCTCAGCCCTTTAAATATTTCATTCCAGGGGCGCCTGGGTGGCTCAGTGGGTTAAACCCTCTGCCTTCGGCTCAGGTCATGATCTCAGGGTCCTGGGATCAAGCCCCGCATCAGGGGCTCTGCTCAGCAGGGAGTCTGCTTCTTCATCTCTCTCTGCCTGCCTCTCTGCCTACTTGTGATCTCTCTCTGTGAAATAAATAAAATCTTTTTTTTTTTAAATAAATAAATAAATAAATATTTCGTTCCATTATCTTCTTGCTTGCGTGGCTCCTGAGAAGTTGAATTTAATTCTTATCTTGCTCTTCAATAAAGTGTTTTTTCCCTTTGGCTTCTTTCTTTCTTTCTTTCTTTTTTTAAAGATTTTATTTATTTATTTGACAGACAGAGATCACAAGTAGGCAGAGAGGCAGGCAGAGAGAGAGAGAGAGGGAAGCAGGCTTCCTGCGGAGCAGGGAGCCCGATGCGGGGCTCGATCCCAGGACCCTGAGATCATGACCCGAGCCGAAGGCAGCAGCCCAAACCACTGAGCCACCCAGGCGCCCCATCCCTCTGGCTTCTTTCAAGACTTTTTCTTTATGTTTGATTTTTCCAAAGTTCAAATATGGTATGCTTACGTTTGGAGTTTTTGGCATTTATCCTACTTGGTTTTCTCTGAGCTTCCTGGATCTGTGGTTTGGTGTCTGATGTTAATTTGGGGGCATTCTTAGCCGTCATTGCTCCAAATATTGCTTCTGTTCCTTTCTTTTTCTTGTCCTTCTGGTCATCCCATTGTGTATATGTTATACTTCTTGTAGTTTTCCCACAGTTCTTGGATATTTTGTTCTGGTCCCTCCCACCCCCCCCCTCTTTTTTTTTTTTTTTTTTTTTTTTTCCAGTTTTGGAGGTTTCTTTTTTCATGTCTGTAAGCTCAGAGATTGTTTCTACATCCTTGAACGGTCTAACAATCAGTGCATGAAAGGCATTCTACATTTCTGTTACTGTGCTTTTAATTTCTGTCTTTATTTTTTAATTCTTTTTTAGAATCTCTCTCTACTTGCATTATCAATCTCTTCTTGATGTGTCTATTTTCTCATTAAAGATCTTAGCATATTAAACATAGTTTTAAAAATCTAGTCTGAGATTTACAACATTCCCTCCATAACTGACTCTGGTTTTGATGCTTTTTTAGTGTCTCCAAATTGCATTTTCTGCCTTTTAGTATGCTTTCCGGTATTTTTTGAGAAGCAGACATGATGTACTGGATAAAAGGAATGACAGTAAAATAGGCCTTTAATAATGCTGTGGTGAGGTGAAGGGGTAAGGGGAGTATGTATGAATCTCTTACTAGGTCTCAATCTTTTGGTGTCTCTGGTCTGTGAACTTCACCAGTACTTTCAGGTTTTCTCCCCCACTGGTGGGACAGGATGGCTGGTGGCGCTGGAGTTTGTTCTTTCCCTTTCCCCAAGTAGGTTAGGCTCTGACAAAACCCAGCAGGTTAAGCTCTGGTAAAATAGTTTTTCTTGAAGGCAGGTTTTGTTTGTTGAGAACAGAACGCCCTATCGTATTTCAGAATACTCCTTTTTCTTTCCTCCTGCCAGAAGCATGAGGGGATTTTTCTCTGATATTCACTGTTAGGACCTGGTAACTCTCAGAGGTAAAACTCACAAGACTGTCATGGGAGTCCCCCCATGACTGGTTCTCCTGGAATTTTTATTTATTTCTTAAAAGATTTTATTTATTTAACAGAAAGAGAGTACATGCACATGCACACAAGCAGGGGGAGCGGCAGGCAGAGGGACGAGGAGGCTCCCCTCGAGCAGGGAGCCTGATATGGGGACTCCATCCCAGGACCCTGAGATCATGACCTGAGCCGCAGGCAGATGCTTAACTGACTGAGCTACCCAGGGGACCTCACGTCTCTGACAGATTTATGGAGAGTTGTTGATTTTTTAGTTTGTTTAGCTTTTTACTTGTTGTTAGGATGGAGTGGCAACTTCTGAACTTATTATATGCAAGACCAGAAATTCTGGCAATTTTATTTTTATTTCCAATATAAAAGATTGTGTTTTAAAAATATACAAGCAATCTGTGCCCTTTTTGTGGGCGTATGCTTTCATTTCTTTGGGTAGATAATTGGGAATACAATGGCTGCATCATATGGTAAATGGAGAATTTTTAAAGAAACTACCAGTTTTCTAAAGTGGTTGTACCATTTTATGTTCTCATTAACTGTGTTTGAGAGTTCCAGTTGCTCCATATCCTTGTTATTTTTAAATGCTAACACTTTTAAATTTTAACTATTCAAGTGATTATCTAGTGGTATCTTATTATCGTTTTAATTTACATTTCCCTAATAGCTAATGATGTCAAACATCTTTTCATTCCATATTTACTTACCATCCTTATCTCTTCTTTGGTCAACTGTCTATTCAGAACCTTTGCCATTTGTCTAGGGGTTTGTTTGTCTTCTTAGTGCATTTTAAGAGTTCTATATATGTTCCAGATACAAGCGTTTGTTGGTCAAATAGTTTTGCAAATACTCTCACCCAGTGTTGTCGCTTGCCTTTTCATTGTTGTTAGGGTTGTGTTTTTTTTTTTTTTTTTATGAATATAAGTTTTCAATTTCAGTGAATTCCAATTTATGCATGTCTGTCTGTATGTATGCTAACTCTACTCTGAATGTGGGGCACAACCCTGAGATCAAATGTTACATGTTCTATTGACTGAGCCAGCCAAGCACTTTGATGAATTCTATTGATTGAATTTTTCTTTTATTGTCATATATTTTTTCAAAGATTTTATTTGTTTGTCAGAGAGAGACAAATATTTGTCTCTGAGACATTTATTTGTCACAGAAAGAGCTTGTATTCCCTCTCTTGCTGTGTCTCTGTCAAATAAATAAATAAAATCTTTTAAAGAAATAAAAAATAAAAAGATAACTCTCCCTATTGAACTTCTGTACTCTTTGTTCTGTTCTGTTTAAGTCTTGAAATTAGGTAATATAAGTCCTCTATCTTTGTTCTTTTTAAAAAATGATTTTGCCTATTCTGGGTCTGTTTAATTTTCATATGAATTTTAGGATCAACTTGTCAAGTCCTACAATAAAACCTGCTGGTATTGTTATAGGTATTGCACTGACTCCATTGGGGAGAGCAAATTGAACTTTCTCATTCATAAAGAATATATATTTTTCTACTTACTCAGATCTTTCTTAATTTGTCTCAGATTGTAGGAGTTTCTACTTAATTTTAGTTTATTCTAGAGAAAAATTTAATTCTCTGTTTTCTTAGGGGGAGAAGACAGACAGAATACAGCCAGATCAATTTTTCTTTTAATTGTGGTAAAATGCATATAATGTAAGATGGTAACATGTAATTTACCATCATAACCATTTGTAATTGTATGGTTCATTGGTACATATTCACATTATTGAGCTACTATGACTACCGCCCATCTGTAGAACTCTTCATCTTAGAAAACCGAACTCTGTATCCATTAAAATAACTAATTCTTCCCATCCCTCTGCCCCTGGCAACCATCATTCTACACCATTATATTCCTTTTTGTTTCTATGAATTTGGCTATTCTAGATATCTCATTTAAGTGGAATCATACAATATTTGCTATTTTATAATTGACTTGTTTCATTTAGCATAATGTTCAAGATCATCAATGTTGTGGCTTGTTTCAGAATTTCTCTTTTAAGGCTGGATAATATTCCACCACATTTTGTTTATCCATTTGTATGTCAGTAAAACTTTTTTTTTTTTTTTTTAAGATACAGTTACTTATTTTAGAGAGAGCATGCACTATGAATAGGCAGAGGCTGAGGGAGAGAGAGAGAATCTCAAGCAGACCCTGCTGAGCACGGAGCCCAAAACAGGGCTCAGTCCCATTACCCTGAGATCACAACTGAACCGAAACCAAGAGCTGGACACTTAACCGGCTGTACTACCCAGGCTTTCCTGGTTGTTTCCACCTTTTAAGTGTTGTGAGTAATGCTGCTGTCAACATGGGTGTTCTAATATCTCCTTGAAACTATTGCACTTCATTTGAATATATACCCAAAATGGAATGGCTGGATCATATGGTTAATTTTATTTTTAATTTTTTGAAGAATCAACATACTTTTTATTTGTGGCAGCTGCACCTTTTTACATTCCCATCAATTGTACAGAAGGGTAGCAGTTTCTCCACATCTGTTATATCTTGTTCTTTTCTTTTATTGTTAGTATCCATCCTAATAGGGATGAAGTGGTGTCTTATCATGGCTTGGATCTGTATTTCCCTAATGATTAGTGATTTTTCCATGAGCTTATTGGCCATTTATATATCTTAGAAAAAATGTCTAAGTCCTTTGTCCATTTTTTAAAAAGATTTATTTATTGGGGTGCCTGGGTGCCTCAGTGGGTTAAAGCAGAGCTCTGCCTTTTTGGCTCGGGTCATGATCCTGGGGTCCTGGGATCAAGCCCCACGTCGGGAATCTTTGCTCAGTAGGGAGCCTGCTTCCTCCTTTCTCTCTTCTCTGCCTGCCTCTCTGCCTACATGTGATCTCTGTCTGACAAATAAATAAATAAAATCTTTAAAAAAAAAAAAAAAAGGATTTTATTTATTTATTTATTTTAGAGAGAGGAAGTATGTGCATGTATGCAGTGGGAAGGAAGGAGAGAGAGAGGGGAGAGAAACAGACTTCTGCTGAGCATGGAGCTCAATATGGGGCTTGATCCCAGGACCCTGAAATCATGACCTGGCTGAAATGAAGAGTCAGATGCTTAACTGACTGAGCTACTGAAGCACCCCATTACCCATATTTTAATTGGGTGTTTTGCTTTTTTATTGTTGAGTATAGGAGTTCTTAATATATTCTGGATATATTACCAGTACCACACTTTTTTTTTTTATTATTTTACCTTTGTAATCAGGAAATGTGAAGCTTTGTTCTTTTCTCAAGATTATTTTGGCTCTGGGGGCACGTGGGTGGCTCAGTTGATAAGTGTCTGCCTTTGGCTCAGGTCGTAATGCTGGGGACCTGGGATCGAGCTCCTCATCGGGTCCCTGCTTGGTGGGGTCCTCCTGCTGCTGCTGCAGCTCCCCCTACTTGTGCTCTCTATCAAATAAATGAAAACAATCTTTAAAAAAAAAAAAAAAAAAGATTGTTTTGGCTCTAAAGGGACTTCTGAGATTCTATATGAACTTTTGGTGGACTTTTAAATTTCTGCAAACAACATTGTTGGGCTTTTGAGTGGGATTGTACCGAATCTATAGATTGTATTGGATATTATGAACTTTTTTTTAAAGTTTTTAAACATTTTTAAAGATTTTATTTATTTGAGAGAAAAAGAGAGAGAGCGATAAGCGAGCATGAGTGGGGTGAGGGGCAGAGGGAGAGACTGTCAAGCAGACTCCTTGCAGGGCATGGAGCCTGACTCAGGGCTCAGTCTCATAACCCATGAGATCATGACCTGAGCTGAAACCAAGATTAGGATGCAGACTGACGGATCCACCCAGGAGCCCTAAGTTTTAAAACATTTTTTAAGTAATCTCTGCACCCAACATGGGGCTCAAACCCAGAACTCCGAGGTCAAGAGTTGCATGTTCTGCCGAATGAGCCAGCTGGGCTGTCCTGCCCCATGGATGTTATGAACCTCTTAATACTGACTTCTAACCCATAAACAAAGCATGTCTTTCTATTTGTTGTTTGTTTCTATCTTCTTTAACTTCTTTCAACAACATTTTTTAGTTTTTAGTGTACAAGTCTTTCACTTCCATGGTTAAATTTGTTCCTGAGTATGTTATATTATTTTTGATGTTACTGAAAATGGAATGGTTTTGTTAATTTCCTTTTGAAGTTGTTCATTGTTAGTGTGTAGAAACGCAACTGATTTCTGTACATTGATTTTGTATCCTACAACTTTGCTGAATTCATTTATTCTAACAATTTGGCCGGGGGAACCTTGAGATTTTCCTGCATATAAGATTTTTGTATTTTGTCTGTGAATAGAGAAACTTACTTTTCCTTTGCAGTCTGAATGCTTTTTATTTCTCTTTCTTGCCTATTTACTCTGACTAGAACCTCTAGTACTATGTGATTAGAAATGGCAAAAGCAGGCATCCTGTTTTATTCCTGATCTGAAAGAAAAAGCTTTCATTCTTTCATTAAGTGAGATTGTCTTGATCTGGTTGAATCTGTTTGTTTTTTCCAAGCTGTTCTTATTCCTGGTTTCTAGTTTGGTCAAGGGTATTTACTAAGGTTATCCCTTCCCTTCTGGGCCCTGAAATCCAGTATTTAGTTCCCTCCCATCATAAAACTGCTAAAATCTAGGTGTCAGCAAATGTCTTGAAGGAAAATGTCTTGAAGGAAAAGTCAGAAAATGTCTTGAATGAAGAATGTTAGACTTTGTCATTCAGTTTCTCTGGGATATTGGCCATTTGAATCCTGGCAGCTTTGGTGGCCTGAATTCCAATTTTTGTGTCATCAGCCCCGCAAGACGATTGCAAGCTTTACGATTCTTATTTCTTCCTTAGCCTCTATGTTCTGCTTTGAAGTCAGAAAATGCAGCAAGGGAATAAGGAACCCATGAACATAGAGCTGATCTTTTTGTGATTCCCATTCAAACACTTAAAAATTTTTTTTATCTGGTTTTTATAATTGTTCTGATACCACCTAAGCTGTCATAGCCAGAAGCAGAAGTCTGGATGCATCATTTAAAAATGTGAAACAGGGACGCCTGGGTGGCTCAGTTGGTTGAACAGCTGCCTTCAGCTCAGGTCATGATCCCAGCGTCCTGGGATCGAGTCTCACAGGAGGCTCCTTGCTTGGCAGGGAGCCTGCTTTTCCCTCTGCCTCTGCCTGCCACTCTGTCTGTGCTTGCTCTCGCTCCTCTCTCTCTGACAAATAAATAAATAAAATCTTAAAAAAAAAAAATGTGAAATGTACGGGGTGCCTGGGTGGCGCAGTGGGTTAAGCCTCTGCCTTCGGCTCAGCTCAGGATCTCAGGGACCTGGGATCGAGCCCCCGCATTGGGCTCTCTGCTCAACAGTGCTTCCCTCTCTCTCTGCCTGCCTCTCTGCCCAATTGTGATATCTCTCAGTCAAATAAATAAGCAAAATCTTAAAAAAAAAAAAAAAGTGTGAAACGTAATTGGGGCCTGGCTAGCTCAGTCCATTGAGTGAGTATGCAACTCTTGATCTTGGGGTTGTGAGTTCAAGTACCACGTTGGGCGTAGAGCTTACTTTATAAAAAAAAAAAAGGTGAAACATAATTCATTATGAGATCTGTAGTAGAAAATGTTATTTCATTCAACTGTTTGTAGGTATGACAGTTACTGGCCTTAAACCGGATACACATTATCATTAGCAGGTATTAAGATGATGGTTTAATGATCTGAAGAGTGTTATTAAAGCTTAAAATACTTTTGTAAACATTTTATAGGAATTCTTTTTTTTTTTTTAAGATTTTATTTATTTATTTGACAGAGAGAAATCACAAGTAGACAGAGAGGCAGGCAGAGAGAAAAAGAGGGAAGCAGGCTCCCTGCTGAGCAGAGAGCCCGATGCGGGACTCAATCCCAGGACCCTGAGATCATGACCTGAGCAGAAGGCAGCGGCTTAACCCACTGAGCCACCCAGGTGCCCCAGGAATTCTTTTTAAAATGTGAAGAATTATAAAACAGTTACAGGTTATCTTCATTGGGTATTTAATATATTGTTTTGCTTATTTTTTTTAATTACAAAAGAAATACATGTTTGTTGTCATAAAATCAAGCAGTATAGAATATAAGATAAGAAGTCCTCTTTTCCCTCGCCTTCACTGTACCACCTACCCCTCCAGCCCCGGAAGTAGCCACTGTTAATAATCGGATATGAATTCTCTCATACATGCAAATTTTTGCTTTTAATCACAGAAGTGAGTTTGTGATATAAAATGTTTTGCAACTTGCTCCTTTAACCTAATGTGGTTTTCACTTTTTTAGACCGTATACTTCGATCTTTCTCATAAAGACCTAGTATATATCTGTCATTTTACAAAGCCATTTCTTTCTTTCCTTTCCTTTCCCTTTCTTTTTTCATTCTTTCCCTCCTTCCCTCTCTCCCTCTTTCTTTCTTTCTTTCTTTCTTTCTTGTAGGCTCTCTGGTCAGGGTTGGTCTTGAACTCATGACCCCAAGATCAGGAGTCACATGCTGTCCTGACTGGGCCAGCCAGGCATGCCTAAAGCCCTCCCTCCTTCCCTTCTTCCTTTCCTTCAGACATTTAAGTTTATTTATTTTTTTAGTAATCTCTACCTCAAACCTGGGGCTCGAACTCATGACCCTGAGTGGGAGAGGGTTACATACTCTCCTATTGAGTTAGCCAAGCACTCCCCTAAAGCCATTTTTTTTTTAAAGATTTTATTTATTTATTTGATATGAGAGAGAGAGAGAGAGAGAGACAAACACAGAAGGCACAAGCAGGGGGAGCAGCAGAAGGAGAGGGAGAAGCAGGCTGTCTGCTGAGCAGGGAGCCTGGTGCAGGGCTCGATCCCAGGAGCCTGAAATCGTGATCTGAGCTGAAGGCAGACACTTAATGACCGAGCCACCCAGGCACCCCTTCTAAAGCCATTTCTTAACACACATCATCCTTCCTTTATTTGACTGCTGTGAACAGTAGTGCAAAGGACATCTTTTGTGCACCAATGAGAGTAGAGTTAGCAAAAGGTCAGTATGTTTATGAAAAGCTATTCAGCCCTATTAATAAAAGGTTCATGGAAAACAGAACACAGTCTGATATTCTTGATTGGACATGTAAAACGATGCAAATTTGTAGGAAGGATATTTGATAATCCTATCTATAACAGATAATGTGATATGTTAAAAATTTAACAGTGCTCTTATTTTTGATGCAGTTTTAAAGATTAAAATCTTAAATTTCTAATTCCTGATCTTACTGGGATTTCTTAGTTTATCTATGAAACTGCTTTTTATGCAAAATGCATACATTTTAAAATAAGTAATTTGTAAACACAGTTAGTTCAAACTGACATCAGATTGAATATATCCTTGCATTAGAAGGAACAAATGATACTGTTAGTCAACCCTTTTATTCCTTTTTAGTACAAGTCAGAGATTTTAAAAAACATGAATTTTGTAATTGTATATACTTGCATTCTTTCACTTTCACTTTAGTTGGATTTGAATTCACTTTCACTTTAGTTGGATTTGAATGATAATGAAAGATTCTGATAAATAGTTAAGTTTCTATAAGGTTTTGCACAAATACACAGTATATGAGTATAATGAACACCATCACCCACACAATGTTTTTTCATGCCCCTTTGGGATCCATTCTTCTTGTTCTCCCCCATTTCCAGGCAACTACTGATATGCTTCCACATTTTTTGACATATAATATCTTTATCATTTAGTTAAGAATATCTGATTTTTTTTTAAAGATTTTTTTTTTATTTTTTTTTTAAGATTTTATTTATTTATTTGACAGAGAGAGATCACAAACAGGCAGAGAGGCAGGCAGAGAGAGAGGAGGAAGCAGGCTCCCTGCTGAGCAGAGAGCCCGATGTGGGACTCGATCCCAGGACCCCAAGATCATGACCTGAGCTGAAGGCAGCGGCTTAACCCACTGAGCCACCCAGGCGCCCTTTTTTAAAGATTTTATTTATTTATTTGACAGAGAGAGAGAGAGAAAGATCACAAGCAGGCAGAGAGGCAGGCAGAGAGAAAGGGGGGGCAGGCCCTTTGCTGAGCAGAGAGCCCGATGTGGGGCTTGATCCCAGGACCTTGAGATCATGACCTGAGCCAAAGATAGAGGCTTAACCCACTGAGCCACCCAGGCACCCCTATTTTCTGATTTCTGATCCAGGGAATATTTAGATGTACCTGGAGCTTTTCTAGTTTAAAGATTTTATTGATTTTATTTAGAGGAAGAGAGAGAATGTGAGCTGGGGGAGGGGCAGAGGGAGAAAGGGAGAGAGAATCTCAAGCAGATGCCACACTGAGCCTGATGTCTGATGTGGGGCCTAATCTTATGACCCTGAGATCATGACCTGAGCTGAAATCAAGAGTTGGACACTTAACCAGACTGAGCCACCCAGGCATCCAGGCTGTTGTATTATCTTAAAATAAGAGAACAATTAAGTTTGCTGCATCAGTTGACTCCTCCTTTTATGAATACTTTCTTTGTAGCTTGTGATACTGTTTGATAGCATTTTACCCAGAATAGAACTTCTTTCAGAATTGGAGTCAGTCCTCACAAATCCTGTTGTTGCTTTATCAGTGAAGTCTATGTAATATTCTAAATCTTTATTGTTATTTCAACAGTTTTCAAGGTGTCTTCACCAGGAATAGATTCTATCTCAAGAGACCACTTTCTTTGCTTATCCGTAAAAAGTAACTCTTCAGCTGTTCACATTTCATCATGAGATTATAGTAGTTCAGTCATATCTTCAGGACCCTCTTCTAGTTCTTTTGCTATTTACATCACATCTGCATTCAGAACATATACAACATTTATAAAGTTTGTAGTCTTATATGGGACAGTTCATGGTACCCCAAAACAATTACCATGGTAACATCAGAGATCATTGTAACAAATAAAATGATAAGAAGTTCAGAAATACTTTGGGAATTATCAAAATGTGATACAGAAACATGAAATGAGCAAATGCCTTTGGGGAAAAATGGCACCTGTAGACTTGTTTGACACAGGGTTGCCATAAACCTTCAATTTGCAAAGAAAACACATCTGTGAAGCATAATAAAATGAAAAATACCTGTATATGATTTCAGTCATTTGGGATTTAAGACTTGCTTTTGCTTTATGGCCTAAGATAATGGTCATTTTTTAAATGCTTGTGTGTGCTTGAAAAGAGTGTGATTTTATAATTGTTGGATGTAATGTATACATATGTAATACATATGTCTTACTAAATCAAGTTTGTTAATTCAGTTTAAATCTTTATTTTTACTGATTTTTTTGCTTGTTTTATGAGTTATTGGTTAGTGTTTGCATGTCACATTTTTTCAAATTCTTTACCTTTAACCTCTCTGAATTATTATGTTGTAGGTATAGCTCATGTAAACAGCTCGTTGTACTCTCTTTACTTTTAGTTCTAATCTGGAAATCTTAGTCTTCTAAATAAAGCATCTGATCCATTTATATTTAATATATGTTGTTACCTGTCTTTAAATCTACTGTATTTTATATATGCTTTCTCAGTCTTTTAATTATAAAGGTTTTTTGTTTTATGTTTATGGGTTTGTTTGTTTTTTTTTTTTTTTAAGAGAGGGAGAGGAAGGGTGGGGCAGAGGGAGAGAGAGAGAATATTTTTTTTTCTTAAAGATTTTATTTATCCACCTGACAGAGAGATCACAAGTAGGCAGAGAGGTAGGCAGAGATAAAGGGGGAAGCAGGCTTCCCGCTGAGCAGAGAGCCCAATGCGGGCCTTGATCCCAGGACCTGAGATCATGACCTGAGTCGAAGGCAGAGGCCCAACCCACTAAGCCACCCAGATGCCCAGAGAGAGAGAATCTTAAGCAGGCTCAACACCCAGCACAGAGCCCCATATGAGGCTTAATCTCACAACCCTAAGATCATGAGTCTGATGCTTATCTGACTAAGCCACCCAGGCGCCCCTTAATTAAAGTGCTTTAAGCTATTTTTGTTGTTGTTGTTGTTTTGGGTATATGTCAATATCCTAAGAATTACAACAGCCATCTCTGACTTCAGAAAATCTAGTGTCAATTGATTATTTTACAACTCTCCTGGATACTACAAAGATCTTAGGAGCATGTAATCTCCATGTATCTCCATTGGATTTACATGCTGTCATTGTGTAATAGTTTAATTTTCTTCCATATATATTGTTATTTTCGTATTTTATTTTATTTATTTTTATTTTTTCAAGATTTCATTTATTTGAGGGGGGCATGAATGGGGTGAGGAGCAGAGGGAAAGGGAAAAGGAGAAGTAGACTTCCCGCTGAGCAAAGAGCCAACGTGGGTCTCGATCCCAGGACTCCAGGATCATGATCTGAGCTGAAGGCAGATGCTTAATGGACTGAGCCACTCAGGAGCCCCTATTTTTATTTATTTATTTTTTAAGTCACAAGATGTTATTATTTGTTATATAGTATAATGTTTATTTAGCTTTACCCAAATATTTGCAGTTTTTGTTGTTCTTCATTCCAGCAGTCCTTCTAGAATCATTCTCTTTTATGTTTGAAGAATACATTTTGTACTGTTTAGTATGAATCTTTTGACAGCAGAGTCTCTGTTTTTGTTTCATAAATTGAGTCCCGATACAGGACTCAATACCAGAATCCTGGGATTATGACTGAACTGAAGGCAGACACTTAACCAACTGAGCAACCCAGGTGTCCCTAGATAAAGGTCTTTTAAGACATAAAAAGCATGGCACCTGGGTGGCTCAATCGGTTAAGCATCTGCCTTCAGCTCAGGTCATGATCCTGGGGTCCTGGGATCGAGCCCCACACTAGAGAGCTAACCAAGAATGTCAGTAAACCTTGCCAATAAACCACACTTGGAAAACCCAGAGCTGGAATACATATTCATTTGATTTATTTGATAAATAGGCTTGCTATAACAATTTGACCAAGATCTCAAAAGAAATTATCTTTAAAAAGGATTTTTTGGGGCGCCTGGGTGGCTCAGTGGGTTAAGCCACTGCCTTCGGCTCGGGTCATGATCCCAGGGTCCTGGGATCCAGCCCCGCATTGGGCTCTCTGCTCAGCAGGGAGCCTGCTTCCTCCTCTCTCTCTGCCTGCCTCTCTGCCTGTTTGTGATCTCTCTCTGTCAAATAAATAAATAAAATCTTTAAAAATAAATAAAATAAAAAGGATTTTTTAACATTTAAAAAGTTTTCATAGTTAATATATACGTAATGTCAAGTTCAAAGGGTGGGGCGCCTGGGTGCCTCAGTTGTTAAGCATCTGCCTTCAGCTCAGGTCCTGATCCCAGGGTCCTGGGATCGAGCCTCACATTGGGCTCCTTGCTCCTCGGGAGGCCTGCATCTCCCTCTCCCGACTTCCCCTGCTTGTGTTCCCTCTCTCACTGTGTCTCTCTCTGTCAAATCAGTACATAAACTCTTAAAAAAAAAAAAATTTCAAAGGGTACCAGTGACATTGAGGCTCCTTTCTTCCCTCAATAAAGGAGGTAAAGTTACCAGTTTCTTATGTATCCTTCCTCAGATGTTCTATGCATTCACAGACTTGTATATATTTATATATGTACATAGGTATAGTGTTCGTGTGTGTGCTTACAAATGATAGCATAGAATACATAAGACATGGTTTTTTTTACTTATAATGAAAATTATATCTTAATTTTTTTAAATGACATTTAAAACTCAATTTACAGGTCTATCTTGTTATGAAATTTGTAGGTCTGTATTATCATGAGTAAACTTTTATTATCAAAGTTTATCTGTTTGCAGTAGTTTTGAGTATAAGATTTTTCTTGTTACAAATTTATACATACTTTTTATATTCAAATTTTGTTTTTGTTGGGTATACTACTAACATACGCACACATGTGTATGCCCTAATGTGTGTATTTATATCCATAGAGTTAAAAATGCCAATTATATTTAAAATAATAAAAGATTTTATTTATTTATTTGACAGAGAGAGAGAAAGATTACAAGCAGGCAAAGAGGCAGCAAGCAGGGGGGGGGGGGCAGGCTCCCCGCTGAGCAGAGAGCCTGATGTGGGACTCCATCTCAGGACCCTGAGGTCATGACCTGAGCTGAAGGCAGATACTTAACTCATTGAGTCACCCAGGCACCTCATGAGAATGTTGTATAATCTTCAAATGACTAAGAAGTAGGTAATGATTTTAATTTTATAGCTGTGAAAACAGAGACTCACACTGCTAAAATAATCATATATTCTCTCCTATTCTCTCATTTAAAAAATATATTTTTAAAAGATTATATTTATTTACTTGTCAGAGAGTGAAGGAGGGAGCACACAAGCAAGGGGAGCGGGAGTCAGAGGGAGGAGCAGGCTCCTTATTGATCAAGGAGGGGATTGTGAGACTTGATCCTAAGACCCTGGGATCATGACCTGAGCCCAAGGCAGATGCTTAACCAATGGAGCTACCCAGGGATTCCCTAAAATATATATATGCATGTATATATTTTGAAAATTATATTTATTTATTTGAGAGAGAGAGAGTGGCCATATGCTCATGCATGTGTTAGGGTTGAGGGCAGAGGGAGAAACAGACTTCCCACTGAACAGAGAGCCTGATGCAGGGCTCGATCTTAAAACCCTGGGATCATGAACTGAGTTGAAGGCAGACACCTAACCAACTGTGCTACCCAGGCGCTCCTCTTTGAACAGTCTAATAGTTCCACAGCGAACAGTATCTTCTAAAGTATCAGATAGATCCCTTTTTTAATCTGTGTACTGTGTTGTAGCTGGGAATTTTATCCCTAGCCATAAGTCCCCATTTATGTAACATTAGTAAAGGTGGTGTTTCGTTAGTATATCTCATATGGCTAGTATTGATGATCTTCATGACACTATCACTTAATGTAGTGCTTTTTGAAGTGATTCATTCATTCTGCTAATATTTGACTGAACATGATATGTCAGAAACCATTGGAGGTAGAGGACAAAATCAAATATCAACATTCCAGATACATATATTTGATTTGGAAAGACAGACAGTAACAAATATGTAAAATTGTGATAAGTACTCAAAACCACAGTAAGAGGATGTGGAGTGAGGATTGTTCTTTAAGGTGATGAAGCAGATCTCTGAAGAAGTGACTGACATAAAATTTGTAGATATTTGAGGAAAGAACCTTCTTAGCAGCTGTAGAAACCCTGAAGTTAGAGAATGCCTGCATTTGGCCAAAAACCAAACAAAAAATGCCCAACATCGTTTATCATCAGGGAAATGCAAATTAAAATCACAATGATATACTACCACATACCAACAAGAATGGATAAATCTAAAGGGATTAAAAACAAAAATGTTATCAAGGGTACAGAGTAACTACAACTCATTTTGCTGCCAGTGTCTTTGTTGTTCCTCAAACTCTGCAGGCCATTTGTGAGATTGTTTGAGTATTCTACCCGTATTTTAATAAAATTTTCCTTTTATCATGGAGTTTTAGAAGTTTTTAGGTGTATTCTCTGTAAAAATATTTTCTCTTGATCTTTGATTTACCTATTCATTTTCTTCACAGTATCTTTAGATAATCACAAAATTTATTTTAATTTTTTAAGATTATTTATTTATTTATTTGACAGAGAGACAGACACAGCAAAAGACAGAACACAGGCAAGGGGAGTGAGAGAGGGAGAAGCAGTCTTACCGCTGAGCAGGGAGCCTGGTGCAGAGCTCAGTCCCTGGACTCCAGGATCATGACTTGAGCCAAAGGCAGCCGCTTAACAACTGAGTCAGCCAGGTGCCCTTAATCACAGGTTGTAAATATTAATGAAATCTTTTGGTCCTCTCTAAAATATTTACCAACCTCAAGGAGACCTGGCTTTTCATTCTGAATATTTTGGGACTTCATTAAAGGCTTTGATCTAACAGATTACCCTGGCTGCTGTGTCAAGAATAGGTTATAAAGCAGCAGGAGCAGAAACAGACTAGTTAAGAGGCTACCATAGTGATCTAGAGAGAAATAGTGGTACATTTGACTAGGGTTGTAGTGATGGGGGCATTGAAAAATCTGGAGTTAAAGATATAGGCTACTGAATTTGCTGATTTGGAATGTGTTATGAGAGACAGTCATGGAGGGAAGCAGTTAGGATGATTCTGTATTTCTCGTTTGAGAAATTCTGTATTTCTGTATTTCTGATTTGTGCCATTTGCAGAATATCCGAAGCTACAATTGACCAAGGTTATTTTAAAGTCTAATGTATGTTTGTTAAGTAGTATGTTGTTCAACATGAAGTAATTGGAAAAAAATTTTTTTTAAATAAAGTAATTGGAAGAGTGTCCCATAATACAAGAAACTTCAGAAATTCAGATATAAGATTATGGGGCACCTGAGTGGCTCAGTTGATTAAGTATCTGACTCTTGGTTTTGTCTCAGGTTATGATCTCCTGGTCATGGGATCAAGCCCTAAGACAGGCTCTGTGCTTAGTCCAGAATCAACTTGATCCTCTTCCTCCCACTCTGTCCCTCTCCCTGCTCATGTGTGCACACATGCTGTCTCTCTATCTCAAATTAAAAAAAAAAAAAAAAAAGATAAAAAGGAAGACATATATGATTACTACCCTCTTTTCTAAGAGAGAATTTTAGAGGAAATTTTATTCTTTTTTAATATACATGTAATAGAGTTGATGTGCATATTTGGAATCATGTGTTAGAATAGAATACATGCAATAACAACACTTGATTGTTTAAATTTTAAAACTGCTATTTTCATGGGGCTCCTGGGTGGCTCAGTTGGTTACGTGACTGCCTTCAGCTCAGGTCCTGATCCTGGAGTCCCAGGATCGAGTCCCCCATCAGGATCCCTGCTCATGGGGCAGTCTGCTTCTCCCTCTGACCTTTCCCTTCTCATGCTCTCTCTCTCATTCTGTTTCTCTCAAATAAAAAATAAAATAAAATAAAAATTATATTTTAAAAAAACCCTGCTATTCTTGAGGTACCTGACTCACTCAGTTCGTGGAGCATGTGAGATGGTTTTTTTTTGTTTGTTTGTTTGTTTTTTTTAAGATTTTATTTATTTATTTATTTATTTGGAGCACACGTGTGGGCATGAGCAGGAGGAGAGGGAGAGAATCCTGGGTAGTCTGTGCTGAATATGAAGCTCGAGGCAGGGCTCAATCTCAGAACCCCGAGATCATGACCTGAGACAAAATCAGGAGTCAAAATAAAAGCAAAATCAAAATCAGGCATCCCACATGTGACTCTTGATCTCAGGGTCATGAGTTCAAGCTTCACATTGGGCGTGGAACCTACTTAAAAAATAAAATAAAATAACAATAGGGGCTCCTGGGTGGCTCATTCAGTTAAGCATCTGCCTTCTGCTCAAGTCATGATCTGGGATTGAGTCCTACATCAGGCTTTCTCTCAGTGGGTAGTCTTCTCTCTCTCTCACTCTCCCTCTGTGTGCTCTCTCTCATTCTTTCAAATAAATAAAATCTTTTTTAAAAATATAAAAGTAAATACTGCTATTCTTTTGGCTTTTTATCTTCATTACCAACTTGAGGACTTTTTGTGCATTTATAAAAACAAGTTAGTTTTAATAATCCTTTATGGAGATAGTCTTTGATCATAGACCATAATGCAGTTTTGTATCTTTGTCAGAAAAGTACATTCTTATGCATTAAGGTGATTCTTAGCTTCCCTGTAGCTTAAGTATGATTCTATATTGAATCAAGTTAAAGCAAATCTTGAGTTTTTGCCAGTAAAAGTCATTGTTTCAGTTGTGATTTCATCAGTGTTGTATATATGCCAAGTTATGAGTTTCTTTTCAAATTTATAGGAGCTAATTTATGATAGTAGAAAGAATTTTGGAATAGGAAGGGAACTAAATTCTAGTCCAGCTATGTGAATTTAGGCAAATCATTAACTTTGGATATCTCATTTTTTTCATCTGTAAAATGAGGAATAATTGATTAAAGTTCTTTTAAAATCTGAAATTATAGTTTCATATTGGTTTTTTAAAGATTTAGGTTTATAAAGATGTTTGAACCATAATTGTATTAGAAACATTGAAAATTCAATCTTAGGGTGATTCATAAAAAGAAATGAATTGTGGGCATCTTGCCTGGCTCATAGAATGTTACTAAATCTGAATCACTGTTACCATATCAAATTTAAGTCCATGACTAATAAATCCACCTTTCTCTCTTAATAAAAATTTCATTGAGATAAAATTCACATACCATAAAATTCACTCATTTGAAGTACACAGTTCAGGGGTCACCTGGGTGGCTCAGTTGGTTAAATGTCTGCCTTTGGCTCAGGTCATGATCTCAGGGTCCTGGGATTAAGCCTCCTGTTGGGTTCCCTATTCAGCAGGGAGTCTACTTCCCCTCTGCCTCTCCCCGCAGTTGTGCGTGCACTCTCTCTCTCAAATAAATAAATAAAATCTTTTTTTTTTTTAAAGTGTACAAGTCAGAGCATCTGGATGTCTCTGTTGGTTAGTGTCTGACTCTTGGTTTTGGCTCAGGTCATGATGTCAGGGTTGTGAGACAGAGACCCAGGTTGGGCTCTGTGCTTAGCCTGGAGTCTGCTTGAGATCCTCTCCCTCTCCCACTGCATGCACTATTTGTCTCTCTCTCTCTCTCTCAAATCTTAAAAAAAAAAATAAATGAAGTGTACAATTCAGTGGTTTCTAGTATATTCACAGAGTTGTGTAGCCATCACCAGGATCAGTTTTTATCATTTTCATTACCCCAGAAAGAAAATACCTTTCACCTCAAACTTCCAGCCCTAGGCAACCACTAATATACTTTCTGTCTTATAGATTTGCCTGTTCTGAACATTTCTGATAAATATGTGGCCCTTTTTGTCTGGTTTCTTTCACTTAATATAATATTTTCAAGGTTTATCCATATTGTAGTATATATCAACACTTGGTATTCCTTTTCTTTGTCAAGCAGTATTCCATTGTATACCACATTTTATCTGTTCATCGTTTGATGGACATTTGGGTTGTTTCCACTTTTTGGCTATTACGAATAATACTCCTGTGAACATCTGTGTATAAGTTTTTGACGTACATTTTTATTTCTCTTGGATTTATATATCCCCACTAAGAGTGGGACTTCTGGGCCCTCTGATAAGTCCATTTAATAATCATTTGAGGAACTTCCTGGGCTGTTTTCCTAAGTGGCTGCACCGTTCAGCATTCCTACTAGCCTCTACATTCCTACCAACCGTGTATGAGGGTTCCAGTGTCTTTACATCCTCCCTTACATTTAGCATTATCTGTCTTTTTGATTGTAGTCCTCTAAGTGCGTGTGAAGTGGTGTCTCCTTTTGGTTTGATTTCCATTTCCCTAATGGTTAAGGATGTTAAGCATCTGTTCATTTGCGTATTAAGGCTAGCTCTTTCCCTGAAGTGTATGCTGAGCATTCTGAAGTATCAAATAAGCAATGTCTTCTCACTCCTACTAGAGAGTAAATCAAAGCCTAATTTAACCCACACATCTGTTTTCACCTTTATTTCTATAACATGTAACAATGAATTTTACTGGAAATAAGGATGACCTATATTTTAGTTGGAATTGTTACCTGTCTTTGGTTGGGGGACAGAACTTTCATTGATACAGCTTTAACACTGAAACCTCGGCAATTTGCTCAGTCTTTCAAGTGTTCATGAGTAAAACTGCAACTTAGAAAGCAAAAAGATAGGAATGAAGCATGTCTGGGAATCTGGTAGAAAATTTATAGTAGCCCTTATTCCCCTTGTATCATAGAAGTTTTAAGGGGAAAAAAAGTTTTGTGAATTAATATAGCATGTATAAATGTGTTTCAGGAGCACATTGAATTTAGGATGTGGACTAAAATAGGTTGGTTTGAAATGACACTTTTGTTAATAGAAACTTAATTTATTTAAGTAAGAATATTTAGTTTTAGGGGCACCTAGCTGGCTTAGTTGGTAGAGCATGTGGCTTTTGATCTCAGGTTTGAATTTGGTTTTTTCTTGTTTTTTGTTTTTTTTGACAGAGAGAGATCACAAATAGGCAGAGAGGCAGGCAGAGAGAGAGGAGGAAGCAGTCTCCCCGCGGAGCAGAGAGCCCGATGCAGGGCTCGATCCCAGGACCCCGGGATCATGACCTGAGCCGAAGGCAGAGGCTTAACCCACTGAGCCACCCAGGCGCCCCAGTTGATCTCAGGGTCTTGAATTGAAGCCCCATGTTGGGCTTGGAGCTTACTTGAAAAAAGTGTGGGGGATGCTTGGGTGTCTCAGTCAGTTAAGTGTCTGCCTTTGGCTCAGGTTGTGATCCCAAAGTCCTGGGATGGAGCCCTGCATTGGACTCCCTGCTCAGTGGAGAGCCTCTTCTCTCTCTCTCCCTCTGCTATTCCCCCTGCTTGTGCTCTCTCCCTCCTTCTCCCTTTGTCAAATAAATAAAATCTTAAGAAAAAAAAAGAATATTTAGTTTTAGTAGAGATTTTGCCCTGAAAAATATTAATTGCTATAGTCTGGATTTTGTTTTAGTCCAGTCAGATTTTTTTTTTTTAATATTTTATTTTTTTTTATTTATTTGACAGAGAGAGATCACAGGTAGGCAGAGAGGCTGGCAGAGAGAGAGAGAGAGAGAGGGAAGCAGGCTCCCCGCCGAGCAGAGAGCCCGATGCGGGACTCGATCCCAGGACCCTGAGATCATGACCTGAGCCGAAGACAGCGGCTCAACCCACTGAGCCACCCAGGCGCCCCTAGTCCAGTCAGATTTTTGAACTAATTTTTTTTTTTTAATTTCTATTCCAGAAATACATGCTACAGGATTTAACTATCAGAATGAAGATGAAAAAGTCACCTTGTCTTTTCCTAGTACTCTCCAAACAGGTAAGAGTTGTGGCTTTTGTAAAATCCCATGATGAATAGTGACACCTTATTTCTTCCAAAGAAATTTGTTGTATGCCTTTTTCCCCTCATTTTAAGCAGATTAAATATTAAGACAGAGCTTTTGAAAGAGGTTCATTGCAGCTTTTGGGCCACCAGGAAGAAAGACCAAAACTAATGATCATTCTACCCTAGAACATAATGCATTGTTTTTCACCTTTTCAGTCTCATCTTTTTAAAAATACAGCTACACAGCTCCATCTTCCAGTAATTGAGGCCACATCTCTGAGATGAATGTCCCACAGTTGATTTTGATGTAGAAAAGTACAGTGAGGGCATGGAAGGAAAGATTTGTTGATAAAACACTATTATTAAGTAGGGGCGCCTGGGTTGGCTCAGTTGCTTGTGTTCATTCTTCATCTCTGCTCAGGTCTTGATCTCAGGATCGTGAGTTTTTAAGCCTGGCCCTGGGGTCCACACTGGGTGTGGCACCTCCTTAAAAAATCATCATCGTCATAATCTAGATCTAAGCACAAAGGAAAAAGGAAGACTTTCTAAGCTTAATGTAGTGTAAGAAATTCTATACAAATCAGTTGGTAAAGACTAAGACTTTGATTAATGATCAGTTGAAAAGCAACAAGTGGAGTGCATTTGTCATGATGAGCACCAGATGACGTATGAAAGTGTGGCACCACTGTAGAGTACCCTGGAAACTAATACAAAACCGTGCGTGAACTAATTGGAATTAAAATTAAAAGTTAAAAAGTAAGAGGGAATTTGTATGAAAAAAATACAAATGACTAAACCATGTGACAAGATATTTGGCTTTCTCATAATGAGAAATCTGAAACAGCAGTTACTGATATACCAGTTTTTGCCTGTTTTGTATCAGTGACTACCTTGATATTACTGGTGGGACTGTAAATCCATGCAGTGTCCTTGGAAGACAGTCTGGCAGTATGTATCAAAAGCCTAAACAAGGGCACCTGGGTGGCTCAGTGGGTTAGGCCTCTGTGTTTGGCTCGGGTCACGATCTCAGGGTCCTGGGATGGAGCCCTTCATCGGGCTCTCTGCTTAGCGGGGAGCCTGCTTCTGCCTGCCTCTCTGCCTACTTGTGATCTCTCTCAATCTGTCAAATGAATAAATAAAATCTTAAAAAAAAAAAAAAGCCTAAACATGTTCATGGTTTTGACCCAGCAATTCTGATAATAGGAACATATCCTAAAGAAAAATCATAAATGCAAGAAATGCTTTATGCCTAGAAATGTCTATTGAGACATTACTTAAGGTAGTAAAAAATTAGAATGAATGTATTTGTTCAGCACTAAGGGAGTAATTATGACATCAGTATGGTAGCATATATATAGCAACTAAAAGTGAGCTTCATGAATTCTTAACATTGTGAAGTGCTTATTATAATGTAAAATTGAAAAACAAAATACAAAATTACATATACAGGGTGATGAATCATATCTCTAAAATGATACAAATAAAATGATACGTCTGGTTTTTGACATAATTGATGGGTTTTTATTCTTATTTATACATTTTTTAGTTTCCATAATTTCTATACTGATAATATATTGCCTTAATAGTAGGATCTTTAGAAAAATTTTAAATTGGAGTTTTACTTTTTTGTTCAGTGCTCTTTCATTTTGCCTTTTTCTAACTAGGATTTCTTGGATGAAATTATTATAAAAATAAATGTTTTGCCATGAACATGTATTAAAAGATACCAAAGAATATAACATAAAAATTAAGATTTCTGGTTTTTTTGACACCTTCCACTTCCATTGTCTTGTGAATATTTCCAGAAATATCTTGTGTGTATATATAAGTATACGCATAATTTTAATCCATGAGTGGGATCGCAAATCTCAGTGGCTTACAACAAATATTTCCTGCTCACACCTGGCCCTGAGGACTCCTGCAGCCTATCTCCACCTTTGCTTAAGAGCTCTGCTCAGCTCACAGCTCTTCTCATTCCAGGACCGGTAGTGAGCAGCTACTGTCTGCAGCATGCTGTTCTCTCCCATGGCAGAGGGCAGAAGCTCAGGGGTGGGAACAGAGACAAACCACACAGATACATTTCAGGCTTCTGCATGGATGGTGGTATACTTGATGTCCATGCACATTTCATTGGCCAAAGCAGATAGTATGGCCAAGCCCAAAGTCACTGTGGCAACAATTACCAGAGATTTGATTTAACTTCTACTATGAAAACTAGAGTAAAAAGCCTAACAAGAATAGAAATATAGGAACTTGTTAAAAGCAAAGACAAAGGAAAAGAAAGTCTCAAAAAGAAAAAGAAAGTCTCAAAAAAAACCCCACACAAAACAAATTAATACCCTTAGAAATATTGTTAATATCACATTCATTAAACAATAACAAGTTGGTTAAGCGTCCAACTCTTGATTTCTGCTCACATCATGATAACAAGGTCATGAGAGGGAGCATGGGCTCCATCCTTAAGATTGTCTCCCTTGCCCTCTGCTCCTCCCCCTACCATTTGTGTACTCTCTCTCTCTCTTTAAAAAAAAAAAAAAGAAAGAAAGAAAGAACAGGACAGATCATTATCAAACAGAAAGAATTAGAGCAAGAAAACTTCCAGAAATTATAATACAACAGTATGAAAAACCTGATACGAGTTTTTGAAGATGAAATAGAGGAATCTTACACATGGTAGGAAAATTTGAGGACCAGTCTAGCAGAGCCAACATCCATCTAGTAAAAGAGAGGACAGAGAAAATGAGAAGGGAAAGTTATTAAAGATCCAAAAGAAGAACATTTTCTTGAGGTGATTTCTGAGGTAATTGGGAACTTCAGTTTGAAAAGGTACACCACTAAAAAAAAAGAAGAAGAAGAAGAAAGAAAGAAAAGGTATACCACTGAGAAGGGCTAACTCAATAAATGTAAAAACTCCCATACAAATTTTAGAACTTCTGGGGATAAAAGTGAAGCTCTCGAAAGGCACCTAGGTGGCTCAGTCAGTTAAGCATCTGACTCTTAATTTTATCTCAGGTCATGATCTCAGGGTTGTGGGGATTGAGCCTGGTGGAGTCAGGCTCCACACTCAGTGCAGAGTCTGCTTGGGATTCTCTCACTTCTTCTCCCTCTACCCCTACCCCTGCTCGTACTTACTCTTGAATGAGTGAATAAAGTGAGGCTCTCTAATAAGAGTTTCTTCCCAAGGACGGGTTTGGGAGGAAGGAAGGAAGGCTAGCAGATTACCTTCAAAGTTCAGGGAGCAGAATAGCAGTAGTAGTAGACTGAGAGGTGGGGGGTGGATAAAATGGGTGAAAGGGAGTGGGAGTACAGGCTTCCAGTTATGGAATGAGTAAATCAGGGATTAGAGGTACAGCATAAGGAACATAGTGGTATCATAATAGGGTTGTATGGTAACAGGTGGTAGTTACACTTACGGTGAGCATAGCAAAGGGTATAGAGTTGTCAAATCACTATGTTGAATACCTGAAACTAATGTAACACTGTCTATCAACAATATTTGAATGAAATTTTAAAAACGGAATAGCAGATTAACCAAAGGGAACAATGGAAACTAGACTCCACTGGAGCCATTCCTTCAAAATTCTGTGTATCTGATTTTCAGCCTAGAATTGATTCTATGCTTTTAACCAAATTGTGAATTTAAAGAGGTAGAATAGGAGTGCAGGGAGCCTGATGCAGGGGCTCAGTCCCAGGACCCTAGGATCATGACCTGAGCCAAAGGCAGATGCTTAATGACTGAGGCACCCAGACATCCTAGGAGCAAAAAAATTTTAAAGCAGGTTTTTGAAATCATCCCGGAGTATACATAAACTGTGTGTGTGTGTAGAGAGTAGATTCAGCTGTTTAGCATTAGGAAATATGACAACATTATTAAGTCAAAATTTCAAGATACTAGATTTATCAAAAGAAGCTGGAATGTAGGGGCACCTGGGTGGCTCAGTGGGTTAAGCCTCTGCCTTCTTCTCAGGTCATGATCTCAGGGTGCTGGGATCGAGCCCTGCATCGGGCTCTCTGCTCAGTGGGGAGCCTGCTTCCTCCTCTCTCTCTGCCTTTCTCTCTGCCTACTTGTGATCTCTGTCTGTCAAATAAATAAATAAAATCTTAAAAAAAAAAAAGGAAGCTGGAATATATTTGCTAGAATGCTTAAGCAGGTAAGAACAGACAGAAACCCCTAGAAGGTGCATGTGTGATATATGTATACATTATCTCTATACATGCATATGTATAAATGTGTGTAGGTATAATACATGCAGGCTTCTATGAATGCTTAATCTGTGCCAGATTAATCTGTATTGTCTTATGTGTATCATAAATACTAATTTGTTCATCCTTTTTGAGATAGTTTGTTACCTGCATTTTATAGATAAACCAAGGTACAAAGGTAGTTTAATTAAGTAACTTGCCCAAGGTCAATATGTATTAGGTGCCAGAGTCTGGATTTCAAACCAAAGCAGTTTAATCTCAAAGTCTATACTTGAAACCATCATATTATGCTTTTTATTTTTTAATTAAATACTATAAAAATACAATACATGGTTTAAAAATCAAATGACATACAGTGGAAATGTGTTTGCCATCCTAGCCCTTTCTTCCTCTCTCAGCTCTTCTCAGAAGCAACCAGTTTCCTATGTATCCTTTTAAAACTATTTGATGGTTTTGTAAGCGTTTCTGCGTATACTGTTTAAGAACACAGAAACTGGCATGCCATCTATCATATTCTACACCCTTCTTTCCCTCTTACACGTGTGTGTGTGTGTGTGTGTGTGTGTCTGTGTAAATAAAAGAGGTCGGGGGTACCTGCTTGAGCATCTGACTCTTGGTTTCAGCTTACATTGTGATCTCAGGGTTATGGGATCGACCCCTACCTTGGGCTCCATGCTCAATGGGGGGATCTGCTTGGGATTCTCTCCCTGTATCCCTCTCCCACTCTCTCTCAATCTTTCTAAAATAATAAATAAATAAATCTTTTTTTTTTTTTAAAAAGGGTCAGCTTTCAGTATATAAGAGCTTTGTCATTCATGATAAGGACTATTTACAGCAGACATGGTAAATTGTGACGTCATTTCTTTTTCTTTTCTTTTTTTTTTAAGATTTTATCTATTTGACAGAAAGAGAGATCACAAGTAGGCAGAGAGGCAGGCAGAGAGAGATTGGAGGAAGCAGGCTCCCTGTGGAGCAGAGAGCCCGACACGGGGCTTGATCCCAGGACCCTGGGACCATGACCTGAGCCGAAGGCAGAGGCTTTAACCCACTGAGCCACCCAGGCGCCCCTGTGAAGTCATTTCTAAGGTCTGAGAAGGTTATGACCTTTTGTATACTGGAATTCAGCAGAGTTTTGGAGATTTTTAATTAATACAACAGTATAAAAAAGTAACTGATGTAAGTATAGAATTAAATTATCTTACTTGAGGGGCACCTGGGTGGCTCAGTTTTTGGGCTCTGGATTTCCACACAGATCATGAATTGGGGTCATGAAACGCTGAGTTGGGCTTCATGCTGAGCCCATTGGAGTCTCCTTGTCCCTGTCTCTCTGCTCCTCCCCGTTCTCGTGCTCGCTCATTCATTTGCTCTCTCAAATAAATAAATAAATAGAATCTTTTTTTTTTTAATGACATTATCTGAGGTGCCTGTGGCTCAGTTGTTGAGCATCTATCTGCCTTCAGCTCAGGTCATGATCCCAGAGTCCTGGGATCGAGCCCCACATTGGGCTGCCGGCTCAGCAGGAAGCCTGCTTCTCCCCCTCCCACTCCCTCTGCTTGTGTTCCTTCTCTCACTGTCTCTCTCTGTCAAAGAAATAAATAAAATCTTTAATTAAAAAAAAAAGAAATTATCCTGTTTGAGATTGAGACTAATACTGAGTATTGAACATCTGTAACTATTTGCTTGAAAATCTTCGGCTTTCACATTTTCCCACTATTCTCTGGAGCACAATTACCTATGTTTTTTCAAGTTTTGGTAAGCTGCACAAGCATTCTGTCTTCTGGTAAGGGAATAAATCCGGAGCATGTATTGAAAGGACCTTAGTAACCTTTGTGTTTAGCCTCACCAGACTTAACAGTCATGCCAGCTATTTCAAAGCTAAGCAAAACATTTTCTTTCCTGAATTGGCATGTTCTAGAATAGTGGTTAAATTACCATGATCATTATAAGCTGGCAACAACTTCATAATCTTCTGTTAAGGATCCTACAGAGTGGTGTTTATTTGGAGAAACATAGGTGATACTGACATTTCTAAGAGTGAAAAACAGGATCACAGGAAACAGTGACACAAAGGCAGAGACCTTTATTTACTCTCTTTCTGTACAAATTAATCTGTCTTTAATATTTTTGGTATTTAGTAGGCTCATTAAATTTTTATTGAAGTTTTTCAAGATCTACTTCAGGTTTTATAGCAATTATACTCTCCTAACCTTTAAAGAAATAAGGCTTTTGGTAGAAGTTGCAATTTTCCAGTTGTTTAATTTATAAATGAGCTTATTGTATGTTTTAAAAGGTTTATCATCCCAAGCAGATAAATATTGTGTATAATGGATATTGAAATAAGGTGTCTAATGTGAGGAAGCAATGTAAATTATGTGGGCAATCAGTTATAAGATTAGGCAGTCTGGCAATCAGTTCTTCAATATGGTGTAAATTTGATAAGTTGACATTTATTAAGCATTTTTTCTCCTGTTTTTGCCCTATAACTTTACTATATTAATGGTAAATATTTTGTAATTATTATAATTGTATAATATAACACTAGTTACATTTATTATAATTTTTTAAAACTTTAACTTGTGTTTTGTTTGAATTTCAGGTAATAACCTTTTCCAATACTTTGTATTTTGTTTAGTATGCCACTTTTTTGGAAGTGGTCACTATCAGTATCTTGTTATGGTTTGATGGCCTTGGAGATTTAAAACCAAGTAAAAGTGTAAGCAGCCTTTCTTATTTAGTTATGAGTTTTAAATCATATTATTCCAAGTAGGAAGAGGCAAAAGTAGATTTCCCATGGAGTATGAGTTATAGAAAAGAAATCTTAACATGTTAGCTGACTAGTGAAAACAGACTGGCCAGTTCCATTTGTGGAATTGCAACATAAAATTCCAACAAATACTTCTCTTTAAATGAAGTGAGTTTTTACAATGTACTAGATATTCCTTGTAAACTTTATTAATGTATATATATCTGCTTTCCTAAAGATTACTGAATTCCTAAAGAAAACAGGGAGAAATTTTATATTATAGTTAAATTCTTTAGTATCAATCATTAAGAATTCTTTCACATTCTTTTACTGTATTCTTACTTACCGTTCCAGTAATCTGTCATTCTCTTTAAGAGAGTATTCATTGTCCCCTTTAGACAGAAGGTCTGATTTTTAAAAAATAAGATTCACACACATTTATTCAAATGAGCTTCAATTTTTTTTCCCCCAGCATGATTACATTAAGAATATGGCACTTCGGGGTGTCTGGCTGGCTCAGTCAGCAGATTATGCAACTCTCGATCTTGGGGTTGTGAGTTCAGGCCGTAGGTTGAGCACAATAAAAAAAAGAATATGGCGCTCTGTTTATTGATGATGACTTCACAGCAGAGGCCTGAAATTTTCTCTTGAAGTTACTTTCAGAATGAGTTTGAAGCACATGTGAAAATCGTTTTAATTACTTAATTGACATACTTAATAAACAACAGCATTTTATCTAGAAACAGTTTGCAGTTTGTCATTCACTTTTTCTGTAGACTTGGACTCTTCATGACTTTTGGAGCTTTTCAAAAAAGTCAGTTCGGTTTTGGAAGGTGGCTATCTGACTGAGAACATCCAAAAGGATATGTCAGAAAGAGAGGGACTTAAGAACATTTTGAACAATGTCAGTGTCATTGCTCTATGGCATTCCAAAATGACAGTTTGAAACATTAGGATATAAAAGTTTTGGAATCATTGCCTAATTACTTTATAGTCATACTGTGTCTTTGATTTGTTAGATTCCCATGCTGTAGATCCTGTTATAAATAGGCATTTTTAAAAGAATCAATTAAAAGTCAACATTTTTCTAGTTGGCTTTTTGGGGAGATTTAATTTGTAAAATGTAGAAGGGGATTCTTGTTTTGTCATGCACCTGAATTTGGTAGATGACTGATAGATATTAATTATTATCTCTTTCCTGTTATGAAAGAAGGTATATATACTCACAAAACTCCCATTTTGTCTAATTTGTTTTTGCCCTTATACACCAGTAGAATATACATTCATTTTGCATTTAGTAATTATTGGATAAATGTATTTCTTTAATATTATCATTTCAAATGATTGAGGTGACTGTAAGAGTTTTTAATGCCTTTTTGCCAGCCAAATCATTGATCTTCCCTATATAGTTCCTTTCAAAAGTATGGAATCAATGTTCTATTTGGATTGAACAGATAGGGTTTTTGTCTTAAATTGTCATGAAGTCCTCTAAATGGACCAATTTATATGGCATCATTGGCAAAGAACATGAATTTTGGATTAAACAGGCCTAAATTTTTTATCTCTTTCTTTCTTGCTACTTAATAATCATGTGACATCAAGCAAGTTACTTAATTTTCAGCCTCAGTTTCCTCATCTGAAAAAATGGAGACTATACTACTTCCAAGTTTCTAAATATTTTTAAGGCTCCATGCACAGTAGCATGTCATAAATTTAATAATAAATGTTCACTTCCTTTCCTGTTTTTATGGATTGGTGATTAGAGATTAAGTTAATACAGTTAAAGAACTTTCTAAACAGTCACCCTAAACGTGATATTAAGGTTCACTTTAGGATTAGTTTACCATTTTTCAGTAGATACTAGATTCTGTCCATTGCCAGAAGTGTTTGAGAAAGGAAAAAAAAAATGATTTGAACATAAGTTAGTGTCTTAAGGACATATTTTTGATAACTTGTATTTTGATAACTTGTACTTAATATCTGTATTTGAGTGGTTTCATTCATCTTCAATCACAGGTACAGGAACCTTAAAGATAGATTTTGTTGGAGAGCTGAATGACAAAATGAAAGGTTTTTATAGAAGTAAATATACTACCCCTTCTGGAGAGGTGCGCTATGCTGCTGTCACACAGTTTGAGGTATGGTATTCTTCTCTAAAATGCTGTGATCTTAAAGTAGATATTCTGACAAAGTTCTGTTCCATTATTTGCGTGATTGTTTTCAGGTAGGTGCCTTTGGCCATGATTATATTCATGATTTTGGAATTTTTATTGTGTACTCATCCAGTTATCTCCATTATAGAGGGACAGAATTAGAGATGTAGGATGGAGAATGGACACGCGCACACACACACATACACACACACAACGGCATTACTATTTCATAGGAGAAGCCACAGGAATCAAATACTAAGAAGATAATTTTAATTTAAAAAGGTGCTTATATAAAAGCAATTCAGGTATTGAAATTCTGTTACATATGTTTGTATAAATGTGTATGCATATATGTAATAAAATATGTATGTGACAAAATTATATATGCATGTATGTGTATATACATGTATGTATACATCTGCATACATGCATATATGTGGCAGAATTTCAGTGCCTGAATTGTCTTTATACTGTGTACCTTTCTTAATTAAAATTATGCTCTTAGTATTTGACACCTGTAGCTTATCCTACCAAATTAATGGCAATGTTGTATAGCATTCCTTTGCTTCTTTGAAATGTCCTATTTGTTTATCTTACTATATTATCTGTACTTTCTTTGATTTTTGTTTATCATGTATATTAAAATTACATAACTTGTTTTGAATTTGCTAGTGGTACTTTTAAGTAGTAAATCTAATTAATTTTAGTCCTGTACATTTCAGTGTGGATGATGAAATAGCTGATCATATCTGTTTTTATGTTTCTGTCTTTATCTCTGTGTTGTTTGTTTGTTTTGCACACCTAAAGTTTTGGATTTGGGGTGCCTGGTTGGTTCAATTGGTTAAGCATCTGCCTTTGACTCAGGTCATGATCCTGGGGTCAGGGAGCCCACTTCTCCCTCTGCTGGCAGCTCCCCCTGCTTGTGCTTTCTATTCCTAGCTCTCTCTCTCAAATAAATAAACATAGTCCTTTTTAAAAAATAAAGTTTCAGCTCTAGTTTACTACTAATTTGTCTAACCTGGTGTATCTTCTCTTTCAAGAATTTTGTTTTGCCTTCTGTTTTAAAATGACATTTGCAGGGGCACTTGGGTGAACCGACTCAGCTCAGGTCATAATCTCAGGGTTGTGGGATTGAGCTGAGTCAGCCTCTATGCTGAGCATGGAGTCTCCTCTGCTCCCCCCCACCCTCCCCCATAAATAAAATATTTTTTTAAAAATTCCCATAACTAGGAGCTCCTGGGTGGCTCAGTGGGTTAAAGCCTCTGCCTTCAGCTCAGGTCATGATCCCGGAGTTCCTGGGACCGAGCCCCACATGGGGCTCTCTGCTCAGTGGGGAGCCTACTTCCCCTTCTCTCTCTCTGCCTGCCTCTCTGCCTACTTTGATCTCTGTCAAATAAATAAATAAAATCTTTTAAAAAAAAATTCCCATAACTATTTAGGCTTAATTCTGTGTTTCAGTTATTTCAATGCTTATCTTTAGCCCTTTAAGCGCTTCTGCATCCTGCAATGGTTACCTGGAGTATTTCTCCAATAAAATTTTTAAGGGAGGGTATGTGGATAGTACACTTCCAGAGTCTCTGCACAACTGAAAATCTTTCATTTGCTTAATACATGACCAGTTTTAATGGGTGTATAATAGATTTGTTGAGGGTGGGGGAAAGGAGGAGCAGCAGCCCCTAACATTAAAAAGTTGTGCCAGCACTCCCAGCTAGTCCCTGTTGGTCTCCTTTTCGACATAAAGCATCGTAGAGCACCACCCTTAGGCAGGGTTACTCTAAGACTATGATAAAGGGAAACAAAACAAGGGTGCTTCATAATTTCATCTAAGGACAGACAAAAGCTGTGCTACCCATGAAATAGCGACCAAGTCCGTCTCTTAGTTAAAATGAATACTACTTCTTTTTCAGTGTCAGTTTTACTCTTGCTCTAGTCTGCCCTCTCTGTAAGTGAGATCTGTTGAGATGCCTACCCACAGAATTCCTCCACTTTCTGACAGCACCCAGTTTATAGTGAATCTAAATCCTCCCCCAATTCACCGGGCCAAATCCTGAATACACATATGATAGCTTGTTTCTCACACACCCCAGGGTTCCCCTTACTGTGAGTTTTCCCTTGCTACAAAGAGTACAAACCCAACTTTTCAACTGTAAGAGCAAGTATATACAATTGGGTTATAGTTTTTCTCTTTCAAAGGCATATAAATGTTGTTCCACAGTCTTTCATATCTCATCTTGTCAAGGGGAAGAATCAGACTGGAATATCTTTTTTTCCCTTGTAGAATAACATTGTTTTGTTTTGCTTTGCTTTGCTTTCTTCCTGATTGCTTGTTAAATTATTTCCTTGTACTTAAAAATTAAATTTTTTTTTTAACCAGGTGTTCACTTTTCATGAACTTTACATAGTAATTGGTGAACCCTTTTGATGTTCAGATTTAGATCTTCAGTGTAGCCAAGTTTTCTCCTCTTATATATTACATTCACTGTGGTGTGTGCTCTTTCATAATAGGTTTATATCTGATGTCTGTCCCTCAGATGAAGTTTTGATGGCTTTCGTCACTGTCCTTTCTGTATTAGAAACTTTTTTTTAGAAACTTTTAGATCTTGTTATCTGTGTTACTCATTTAATTTCCTCTAGTATAAATTCATTTCTCTACTGCTGCTGCTCCTAAGTTCAGTTTTTCTGTGCTATCTTTTCTTTCTGTACACTCTGCTTACTTTTCAGATGTCTTATTTATTCTTTGAATGAATTCATCATTTACTTAACTTCTTTGAGAGTGCAGTTAGCCATCTAGCATTTTCCTTAGAGAAACTTTTTTTCCAGAAGTATGTGCTTCCTATACCTCTGTATAATTTATTCCTTCTTTTCATGATACAGAATCTTGTAATTGGTTCTTTTTTTATTTTTACTTTGTTTTGTTTTATTAAAGTTTCTTTCTCTTATAACTGGTATTCTACAAAGACTATATTTTGGTTTAACAAGGTTGCTCTTTCTTAAAAAACAACTTTCCTCTTTATTTTTAAAGAAAAAAATGAGTTCTCATTAAGTAGGTCAAGTGGTGACAGTTTTATGTGTTCTATATGGAAATGCTATTAAATGGATACCCTGGGACACGTGAGTGGCTCAGTTAGTTAAGCATCTGCCTTCAGCTCAGGTCATAATCCCAGGATCCTGGGATCAAGTCCCGCATCAGGCTTCTTGTTCAGCAGGGAGCCTGCTTCTCCTTCTGCCTGCCATTCTCCCTGCTTATTCATTTCTCTACTGCTGCTGCTCCTAAGTTCAGTTTTTTTGTGCTATCTTTTCTTTCCTTACACTCTACTTACAAATAAAATCTTTAAAAATAAATAAATAATAAAAAGAAAAATGATGGAGCGCCTTAGTGGCTCAGTTGGTTAAGTGTCTAGCTCCTGACTTTAACTCGAGTCATGATCTCAGGTTCATGAGATTGAGCCCCAAGTTGGGCTCTGTGCTGGGCGGGGAGCCTGCTTAAGATTATCTGTCTTGGGCCCCTGGGTGGCTCAGTCAGTTAAAGTGTCTTCAGCTCGGGTCATGATCTTAGGGTCCTGGGATCGAGTCCCACATCAGGCTCTCAGCTCAACAGGGAGTCTGCTTCTCTCTCACACTCTCCCTTTGTGTTCTCTCTCAAATAAATAAATAAAAACTTTAAAAAAGAAAAGATTCTCTCCCTCTCCCTCTGCCCCTTCTCCCCTTAAAAAACAAAAAACAAAGACAAAGAATGACCTGTTTAGAATTGGTAAGAGCATCTGTCTTTATTCCTGTTGTTATCATTTCAGATGAAGATAAAGCACATTAGAGATTCTGGAAATATTTTTGTTTTTGAAATAAAAGCCAGAGAGGCAATCTATCCTATTTTCCCAGCTCTAAATTCTTACAGTATACTTCTTGACCTTCCTGTGCTCTGTGTTTTGAACATTACTGCTGAAACCATTAAAATTGGATTTTTGAGATGTTGGAATGTTCTCTTAAAAATAAAAATTTAGGGGCACCTGGGTGGCTCAGTGGGTTAAGCTGCTGCCTTCGGCTCAGGTCATGATCTCAGGGTCCTGGGATCGAGTCCCGCATCGGGCTCTCTGCTCAGCAGGGAGCCTGCTTCCTTCTCTCTCTCTCTCTGCCTGCCTCTCAGTGTACTTGTGATTTCTCTCTGTCAAATAAACAAATAAAATCTTAAAAAAAAAATAAATTAAAAAAAAATAATAAAAATTTAGGGGTCTCTGGGTGGCTCAATTAGTTGGCACGGGTCATGATCCCTGGGTCCTGGGATCGAGCCCCACATCTCCCTCTCCTCCTCCTCCTGCTCATGCTCTCTCTCTCTCTCTAATAAATAAAGCCTCTGCCTTCAGCTAGGGTCATGGTCCCAGGGTCCTGGGATCGAGCCCCGCATCAGGCTCTCTACTCAGCGGAGAGCCTGCTTTCCCCTCTCTGCCTGCCTCTCTGCCTACTTGTGATCTCTCTTTCTCTGTCAAATAAATAAATAAAATCTTAAAAAAATTTAAGTTAAAATTAAATTAAAAAAATATATTATTCTAAATTATTCTAAAACTATAGATTATTAAGATCTGTAGCAGACCTAATTCCTGGGTTATTGCTTGTTTTTGTTTGTTTTTGCATTGTTGATGTGGCAGGGATAATACGCCCCGTGTGTTCTCTGTAGTCACTGCCTGGCGTGTTGCTGGCATGGAGTAAAAAGTAAATATTTAAACAAGTGAAGGAATGGATGATAGAAAGATGATGACAGTTACTTCATAAAACAGTCGGTTAGGTTAATTCAGTAATATTCATATTTCATTTTCCTTTTTTAAGGCTACTGATGCCCGGAGGGCTTTTCCTTGCTGGGATGAGCCTGCCATCAAAGCAACTTTTGATATCTCATTGGTCGTTCCTAAAGACAGAGTAGCTTTATCAAACATGGTATGTATGTATGTAAGTATATTGAAAATTTGAACAAGTGTTTAGAATATTTAGTTTGCTGGTTAGATGTAATAGCATGAAACCACCTAGCACAGTGCTTGATACATAACAGGAACACAGATGGTCGTCATCTTTATGTCCAGTAAGCCCTCTTTTTTTAAATTCCCTTATTTGGAGTTTCCTTCCTCATGGAAAAAATTTCTTATAATTTGGAAAACTAAAAACATGATGAGTTTAATAAATATTGCCTGAAAAAAAAATCTGACTTTCTTATTAAGTGCCGAAAGATACAGCCATATATGAAGTGTGTTTAGGTTTCTGGTTGATTGTATTCTTAGAATATGCTCTCTTCACTGATGTCATTATCTCTTTCATAAACAGAGTAAGCATTTACCTCTTGAAGTGTATTGTTTAACACAGAGAGTGCCCAACAGCTGGTCATAAGACTCTGGGAACTTGGAAAAGCCTACTTTGAAAATAACTGGTTTCTGCCTCCTTTATGGTAGAGAGAATTCCATAGAGAGAATGCCGTTCTCTTCTAAAATATTTCTAAAAAGGAGGCTAATATATTAAACTGAAATACTATTTTACAGTTTAGTATGAATGAATTTATCCCATCTGTTCTTGAATAAGACTTCCTTGGAAGAAAGAATAGAGAGGTCTTGAGAAAGTGGAGACCCTGAATAGGGGAAAAAAAAAAAAAAAGGCAGAGGGGGGTGGAGGTTGGTAACAACAAAGAGAAATTAGGAACTCTATTGGTAAAGTGGAGATTCCTCCACAAATTTGTTGAGTCAGGCTTGGTATAGAGAATGTTCTAAATTTAGATATCTGTACCCTTTGAAATGTAGATTTCACAATTACCGTTTATTAATAATTATTGCCTTCTATCCTTATTTCACTTGGAAAGTGTTGAGGTCTTACTTAAAACATCCCAGTGCCTGGCATATAGTAGGTATTCAAGAAAAGTTGCTTCTTTTCTCTCATAGATCCCTGGTAGTTTTAACACTTCAGCCCCCAACTTCTTAGTGTTTCCTTCTTAATAGGAGAGATTTTGATAGCATAAAAGCAGTAGATGAATTGGGATAGATAAGTAAGACGTGCTGGAAAGGGGGAGGGAGAAGCCGCACATATTTTTGGCTAGTATTTGCTTTAAGATATTTAATGTAAATCTGTTTAAATTTTCTTTTCTTTTTTTTTTTTTTAAGAATGTAATTGATCGGAAACCATACCCTGATGATGAAAATGTAGTGGAAGTGAAGTTTGCCCGCACACCTGTCATGTCTACATATTTGGTGGCATTTGTTGTGGGTGAATATGACTTTGTAGAAACAAGGTCAAAAGACGGTGTGTGTGTCCGTGTTTACACCCCTGTTGGCAAAGCAGAGCAAGGAAAATTTGCGTTAGAGGTAAATGTACTTGAAGAGGATTGTTCCAACAGTCCATAACTCCAGGTTGGGGAATTTACATTTCTGATCAATTACTAGTACAATTATTTATAATTTAGTCTGAAATTTGTTGTGTACTTTGGGTTTATTTTTAATAGAATTTTGAAGCTACCAACCTTGGTGTCACATTAGCATTTTGTAAGATAATGATTAAGAGAATATTAGAGTGGAATTTATTTATCCACAGAGTGCTTGGGAAAAGATGTAATGTATTTTTCATACCAATATATTATAAATGGATTAAAGTTTGGCCAACATAACAAAAGCCAAAGACTTGGAGGTAGGGTTCCCCAGGGTTGGTTTCTAGTAACTTGAGATGCTTTGGCTTGCAACAGGATTCCTTTGTGGATTTCTATATGAATTACAATAAAATATTTATCAGATGGTTCTTTTGTTTATACTTTTGTAGGTTGCTGCTAAAACCCTGCCTTTTTATAAGGACTACTTCAATGTTCCTTATCCTCTACCTAAAATTGATCTCATTGCTATTGCAGACTTTGCAGCTGGTAAAGTAAATTTCATTTTATTGCTGAATTGTAATAACTTTTTTGAATTTTGTGATTTTGAGGAAGAAGTATGTACATATATCAATAAATGTTTATATTTATTTTATGAAGGTGCCATGGAGAACTGGGGCCTTGTTACTTATAGGTATGTTAATGATTCATTACCCGGCCTTATCTTTTCAGTCACTGATTTCATAAGAGCTTCACTGTTAATCACAGTTGAGTAGCTTCTGCTTTATGATCTGCTGTAAATTTTCCTACCTCCCCCACTTCTGCACACATTTCAGGAACGCAGATGAACACCCTCTGGTGCTACTATCAGATTATAAGATTTTAAAGTGAGCATCTGGCATTAGTAACATTTTTAGATCTATTTTTGGCTGAGTTTCTCATTTTGGTACCTCCTCTTCCTCCCAGGAGTTTCATAGTTATTTTTCCAGCTTGAAGAACGATCTCTGCTTTAATGTTTTCTAGCCAAGTTTTTACTTATCTGTCACCACAATACAAACATGTGGGTTGTATAATTTTTAAAGCAGGATCTGTAAACAAGCTTTTGCCCCGCCTTCTTTGATGAGTTAAGTTTTGGACAGCCTGCTCAGTGTTCTTGTTGGGACTGTGGAATGCATCTCCCCCCCCATTTGCCACTCCCCTTCTTTTAATGGAAGGACTGTCTACTCTCTGTCTAGCACAATAATCCCTAATCCTTTAGACAAAGCTTTTTAAAACTTGCAGACAACTGTCCTATTTACAAACTTGATGATTAAACTTGTGTCTCATCTTTGATCTTCTGTTGTATGAATTCTGTTGGAATAGTCCTTAATCTTCCCAGAACTTTTTCTATTCTGTGCACTCTGAGGAAATGTTTTTTTGATATCTCTAAAACCTATCTTGACCATCTTATTTACTGTTTGACTCTCCCTCCCCCATTTGTGTATGCCTCCTTTTATTGCAATACTTAACATTGTTTAAAAAAAGGTTTTTTTTAAACACAGGGAGACTGCATTGCTTATTGATCCAAAAAACTCCTGTTCCTCATCACGCCAGTGGGTTGCTCTGGTTGTGGGACATGAACTCGCCCATCAATGGTTTGGAAATCTTGTTACTATGGTATTTAATATTTTTAAGTGCTCAAATATATTTATCTTCATCCTGCTGCACATTATTTTGGCTACATAGTATTTCAGGTTTGACTGGAACATAGTACTAAAAAATGAATGAGAGAAAAGCTTTATTTTAGAATGTCTGCTCAGCAGTGTTTATCAGATAACTTTGTCAATCAAAAGAATGTGGACAGTCTTTATTCAACAGAAAATATTTCCTAAACTGTTGTAGAATTTGCCTGCAAATGGTGAAGTCATAATACTATGGTGAGAGAAAGAGACTCCTCTTAGGTTCAGAGATTCCAGGCTAACTGTAGTTTCTTGAGCATATTTGTTATGTAAGTTAAGTAGCTGAAAAGTAACCTGAACATAATCCATTAGGTTGCAATGTTTTTAGGAGTCAGTTTTCTCATTGCTTAAAATGTTAAGTTGAAATTTGATAGAAATGAAACTAGGGAGTAACTGTTAAGTAGAATAAAATTTCCAGCTGTCCCATTGAAATTATTGTTTATTATGTTTGCAGTGAATTTTACAGTGTTTGCAGTGAATGATCTCTGTTCTCAAGTCTTGACCTTTCCCTCTCACTCCAAATAAGTACTCTCTATGTTGGCTAGTTGTGTTAGAACTTGGGAGGAGAGTTTAATGAGTTTGAACTAGAAGTCCTCTATAAGGAAAGAACTGGAAGTTCTGGAGCCAGCCAAATTCCCTGATAGCATTTTAGGCTGCCAAAGAGCAGAACCTGACTTGGATGTTAGTTGGGTCCATATGTCACAGGAATAAGCAAGACAGTAAGACATTTAGCAACCATTACATGTCTGAGGCAGTTTTTAAAGAACGCCAGCCCTTGAAATTAAACCATTTCCTTTTGCTTTAGATGTTTAAATTTTTACTTGGGGCTGAAAAAAAGTTTTGAAATATAATTTCATATGGAATTAAGTATGCTGGAACATGTATTCCAACATGTGCAGAAATATTCTCCTCTCCAAATGTAGCAAGTTCGTTGCTACCAATTTTTTGTTAGCTTTGAGCAGTCTTTATTTTTTATGATTTTATTTTTAAACTACCAGCAATAAATTTTAGTAGGGAAAATGTGCACATTCTCATATAGCTTTTAAACAACTTTTTACTGAATTGAGTGACCTTATAGTTATTAGATGCCAGTTGTTTCTTTACTGAAATTTAAGGGCTCATGATAAGTTGGTGAATAATGAGCTCTGTACCAGCTTATCTTCTTGGAAGCTACTAGTTAAGTAAGTGTACAAACCACTTAGATAGGCTTTCATCACTTAAATATTGAAAATATTTGATCTTTTCAGAATTTTAAATGCCTTTTTTCTTTTCACCATTACATTAGTCTTTTAGCATATATCTTGGATTCTTATATTGCTTTCTTTTTGTAAGTGATTTAATCAACTTTAATGAAACAGAATAAAATCTCTTTCTAAAAAGTTGATTTTTTTTTAAAGTTGGTTTTATCTTTGACTCATTTATATTCTTTGTCCATTTTAATGTTTAATTTTATTAGCAGGTGAGAATTTTATAATCTATAAGTACTTAAACACCGTTCATTACTGAACTACTTATGCCATGAAACTTCTGTTAATTTTACCTAATCTTTTTATAAGCAGTACTACTTTTCTATTTATCTAGAAAGTTTTAACTTGTCAGTCAGTCATTATGGAAATCTTTTGCAGTTTTCCTTGTTTGGTTCTGGTAGCTTTCTGGTTTATTCAACTAAATTTTACCTGACCATATATATAGTCTCTTGCCTCCATTTACCTGTTCTCTTCCTCTTTTCCGTATAAAGGCTTTCTCCCCTTCCTCCCTCCCTTTTCCTTCCATTTTTTCCTAGCTTTGGTAATAGAGTTACTTAGCTATGTTTTGAAAGGTCCCTTAGGCCTAATGCCAAAATCACCAGTTGGCCTTCCTTAGCATCTCTTTTAAGCATCTTTTCTGTTTAGAGATGTGAGTTATTTACTGAATGTTTTTTCCTGAATTTTGGCTTATTAAAAGTTGTAGAGTATAGTGGGAGGGACATGTGAGTTTTTTAAATTAGTGGAATGATAAAAATTTTGTTTTCTTTATACATTTATTTCTTTTATTTTTAGGAATGGTGGACTCATCTTTGGTTAAATGAAGGCTTTGCATCATGGATTGAATATTTGTGTGTAGACCACTGCTTCCCAGAGTATGATATCTGGACTCAGTTTGTATCTGCTGATTACACCCGTGCCCAGGAACTTGATGCTTTAGATAACAGCCATCCTATTGAAGTGAGCCAGACTTTTCAGCCATTGTCCTTTGCTCTCATTTCTAAAGAAATAAGTAATTTTTTATAGACATACTTAGGAGCCTGAAAAGAAAGGAAAATTGCGTGGACAATTCACTTGTTTTTTTTTTAGTTCATGTTTTCAGTCTTGAAATCTCACAAGACTTAATAATTATGTTTCTTTTTAAGGTAGGCAGCGTAAGAATTTTATCTTTGTAGAGGCAAGTGCTATATACCCATAAGCATTCATTAAATACATTTTTATTGACTAGTATGGGAGAACCATGCTTGTTGGGCAGTATGCACAAGAGAACATCATGATTCTATTGTTTGTTTCAAAGAAAACTGAACATATTCTTTTATTGTTGTCATTGTCTGTTTCTATATATATTTTATTTCTTTTGACTTAGCCTGTGCTTATTTTGGCTAGTTTAGATGGACAAATTTTGCCTCCAAAGAACTAGACTTACAGTCTACTTTAACATATTTAACCAGGCTCCTATGTAATTGTAAGCCATTACAGTTGCAAGAAATCAAATGTTTCTCATTTCTTCCTTCCTCCCTCTCCCAGTTCCCCAATAAAAAGATCCATGGTGATTTGCCTCCTGGCAAAGCCAAGCCAAGACCTGGAGAGATGATGGGGATCATGTTCTATGCTCCACTTTATTACTGTTAGTTACTACACTCTTTTTTAAGGGTCATCATTATGTATTCATGAGTGAGCTAAAGGCGGAAGAGTGTCTTATGAGTTAGGAGGGTTTTCCTAGAAAGCTTTTTATGTCATTCGGTATTAGAGGCTGTTCGTTTCCTGTCATAACCCTGAATCACACTGTCTGCCAGGTCAGTGTGGGCCATCCTGCTGAAGTTGATGAGATATTTGATGCTATATCATATAGCAAAGGTGCATCTGTCATCCGAATGCTCCATGACTACATTGGGGATAAGGTAAAAAAGCCATTTTAAAAAGTCTTCCATCCTTTTATGGTGAAATCACACAGTGTTTTGCATGGGAAAAAAAGTGTCTACATTTATTTAGATTAAGTTCCTAAGTAATTTTTCTAGACTCTGGAAGGATATTACCCTGATCTGGCTTATCTTTTTTTCTTTTTAATATTGACTCTTACGGTCTCTTAGATGAATGATGTATAAATGTGTTTGGGGGATGTGTGGGAGGCTGGTATAAAAGTTAAAAACAGACATGCAAGGCAAAGAGGATGCATACTTAAGTAAAAGACAGTAGACATTATGACAGATAGTTGTTTTTCAGTAAGTCTGACACTCAGCTAATTTGAGTAAATTAGCTTTTGAGTACTAATATGCAAATAGACTATAAATACCAAGGTCTTAATCTCCTGGATTTTAAAAATTGTGTTTTCTCAGGACTTTAAGAAAGGAATGAACATGTATTTAACCAAGTTCCAACAAAAGAATGCTGCCACAGGTAATCTTTAAGAGCTTGAGATAGCAGTGAAGAGGAGGTGTTGGCACTCTATCCAGAGTGGGACATTTTTTCCAAATGCTTAACCTTCCTTGTGATAGATAGGAAACAAAGTTGACCTGTTTGGTGCCATGTGTTAAGTGATGGATCAGCATGAAACAGAACCTGTTATCCTACCTGTCCCTCTCTAGGACTCTGCTCTCCATAGCTCAGTGTCCTGATACCTTAGAGAGTCTGAAGAGTTTGGTTTACCTTACCAGAACTTGTTCTTTTTGGTGGCTCATTGGGGTTTTTTTTTTTTTTTTTGGCCCAAGTTGACCATTGGTCATTAAAATTGCTGCAAATTAACCATTTTTTAGTGAACTTATGAAACTAGTTCAGTGAGTTTGAGTGAAGGTTTAAGATTTTTAAGTGGTTTAAGAGTGTGTAGTGATCTGTGATTTACTGTGTATGGGAGCCAAAAGAAAGAATAAAGGTATGAGTTGACTGAAGATAAAAAGAGCCAGAGTTGGAGTTTTGAGTTCTTCAGTGAACAAAAATAGTTTAAAAGCAAGATTTGTGTAATGTCACTAGTACCTAATAGAATGACAGACGTTCAGAGAGGGCTGGCCATGGGCTGTTTCTGAGGTTTGTAACCCATGAATTTAAAAATACAGTATATCTGCCCTCTGTTCAGGACATGATGTAGGCCTGACACTCTCTCCTCCCACCTCCCCAACCCCCCACCGTAAATTTCCATCTCAGTTTATAAGAGAGAGGCATTCCATTCCTTAAAGCAGAGCTACAGGGAAATGTGCTCCTGTAAGTTTTCTGAGTCTTTAGCATGCCCACATGTAATACCTGAGGACAGAACCTTATAGTGCTTAAGCTGTAACATACATGCCATGACCCAGGGTCTGTGGAAGTGTTTGTAGTTCATTTGGTCTGGGGAGAGACCGGAGGATCTGCCTAACAAGCTTCCGGGCAAAGCCGGTACCTCTGGTTTAGCCGCCACCCTTTGCACAGCGAGGCCTACCTTGTACCATTTCTTGATTTGCTGGTGTTATGAAGGACAGTTGGTAGTTCAGACACAATGCAACCCCCATCCATGGTTTTGATTCTCTCTCTTCACTCCCCTTTGCTTAATCCATGCCTTTACGATCTCTCTCCTCAACTCCATAGTTGCCTACCAGCTTAGTACTTCTTGCCTGCCCCACTCTCTTCAGTTTTCTCTCTCACCCTGAGGCTGCCCAGGGTCATCTTTTTAAAGCAAGTCTCTGACTGCCTCACCTGCTGATTAAAAAAACACTTGTGTTACTTTACTCCCCTGTACAGCAGAGCCCCTGGCAGCTAGCCCCGCCTACTGTCTCAGCCTCACTGCCTACTGCTCCCACACCTGGGCCTCTGTCTTATGCTTACTGAACATTTGCTGTTACTGATATTTTCTGTCTTTTCTTAATACTTTCTTCTTTGTACATAGGCCATTTATTCTACCTGGATTGCCCTTTTCCCTTTGTGAGTCTAATGAACAACTCCTCTTCAAAATGCAGCCTAACTCTCATGAAGCCTTTATTTTTTTGGATTTTTCTTGAAGGGCTTTTCCTCTGTTCATGTCCTCCTTCTAGTGTGTATTACAGTGTATTGCTTTTTTGTTTACTTGATCACCAGTGCTGTTTGACCGTGAGTTTACTGCAGCCTCAGAGCACTGAGTATTTTTTAACTTCTGTTAATTGAATGGGTATAACGGTTTTATATGGATTGTTTAGGGGTGATCTTGAAGATGTTTCTATTTGTTTCCATTTCTTCTTGTATGAATTTACCTGTTTGTCTTTTATTTATTAAAATTGGTGATTTTTTTTTTTTCTAAGTAAATTCTAGGCCCAGCGTGGGGTTTGAACTCATGATCCTAAGATCAAGAGTTGCATGCCCCACCGACTGAACCAGCCAGGCACCCCTATAATTTGTGATTTTTTTTTTTTTTTTTTTTTTTAGTACATTGGAACAATTAAGGACATCTGAGACTTTTAAGACCAGTTTTTGTAATAGAGTTTATTTAATGTGGAGATGAGGGGACATTAATTTGACTCCTGTTTGTCTCCTGAACCTGAAAGAACCAAAGAATTGGTTAGCAAAAGGGGCACCTGGGTGGCTCAGTGGGTTAAAGCCTCTGTCTTCGGCTCGGGTCATGATCTCAGGGTCCTGGGATTGAGCCCCGTATCAGGCTCTCTGCAGAGAGCCTGCTTCCCTTCCTCTCTCTCTGCCTGCCTGTCTACTTGTAATCTCTGTCTGTCAAATAAATAAATAAAATCTTAAAAAATCTTAAAAAAAGGAAAAAAAATCGGTTAGCAGTATGATGTCAGGAGTTACAGAAAATTTTTGGTTTGTTTAAGAAAACAAAAATATAAACATTTTAGATTTTCATTGTTTGTGTTTATCTTCTAGAGGATCTCTGGGAAAGTTTAGAGAATGCCAGTGGTAAACCTATAGCAGCAGTGATGAACACCTGGACCAAACAGATGGGATTCCCCCTCATTTATGTGGAAGCAGAACAGGTAACCTTACAACAGACCCTCCAGTTCCCCTGCCGCGGCGTGGAATGAAATTCAGTCAGTGTCATCAGGTTTGCTTTTCTGTATGTTTGTATTCTAGGTAACATTGAACCCAGCCCTTGCATTGTTTCCTTGGCGATATATTATCTCTGACCGTTTGTCCCCCACATCATTAAAATCATACATACTTACAGGAGAAAACAAAGTGTTGTCTACTTTCACTGTCCCCAAGGAGAACTCTGTAAACTTGTTGATGTGTTGTTGCTGTTGTTGTTGTTGTTGTTTTAAGTTTATTTATTTATTTATTTAATCTCTATTCCCCATGTGGGGCTTGAACTCACGACCCTGAGATCAAGAGTTGCTTGCTCTTCTGACTGAGCCAGCCAGGCACCCCATGGTGTAAACCTAAAATGAACAAGTGGGGTTTATTCCAGGACTGCAGAATTGGTTTAAGCTCAGCCTTTGAACCAAGCTGTGTGCTTCTTCATGTTTATTGGTCACTCTGAAAATTTAAATTCCTGACATGCTAATCTAAGGTTGCACTTTTTAGAAGTGGAAGAGTCTGAAGACATAACCTCCCTCTATAAAGATTAAAACAGCTTGCTGTACTGTTATTTATTATGTATCCTTGTGGAAGTGGTAGTAGTTTTAAGTTCTTGTCTGCGTATAAATCCCTTCATTACGTACAACATGGCCTTTTATTTAAAGTATTGTTATTTTGAGGGGCGCCTGGGTGGCACAGTGGGTTAAAGCTTCTCCCTTCAGCTCAGGTCATGATTCCGGGGTCCTGGGATCCAGCCCCATATCAGGCTCTCTGCTCAGCAGGGAGCCTGCTTCCTCCTCTCTCTCTCTCTCTCTCTCTCTCTCTCTCTCTTTCTCTGCCTGCTTGTAATCTCTATCAAATAAATAAAATCTTAAAAAAAAAAAGTATTGTTATTTTGAGGACTAAATGAGAAGTGATGTCTTCTCCCATTATATAGTGTCGTCATCTTCATCACTGTTGCAGTTTGGGACACTTGGCTGTCCTGGTTTCACCTTCTGTTTTGTCACAGAAGTGTTGCCCCCACAAAAAAAAAAGTCAATACTACTATTTTAGCTTTTGTTTTTCCTTCTTTAGGTAGAAGATGACAGATTATTGAGGTTGTCCCAAAGGAAGTTCTGTGCCAGTGGACCATATGTTGGTAAGCAAGTGGCTTTAAGTGGGAGTTGGTAAATGAATTTGAATACCATATGAGTAGTGTTCCAATTAATAGGAAATAATCCACTTTTCAGTATTTTTAATAGAATTAATAGAATTAAAAATAAGGAAAAAAATAAGGAAATATTAATGAAATAAAAATGAAATCTAGGAAATCAGAAAAGATTCATGAGATATTTGTAGTGTTTTGATATTCTTTGATTTTTTAAATTCCCTGTTTCTGTGTATTATTGGAAGCTATAAGGAGTAAATTAGGAACACCCAAGAAGTAATGTCTCTAGCCTTCATTCCTAAAAGAAGCCTTGGTGCACACTTGTATGGGTAGCTAATTTTTTTTTTTTTTAATTCTTGGGCATACTAAGTAAGTGAACAAGTAAATAAATAAAGCCCAGTCATTATTTAGCATTATTATGTACCAGTTACCGTGCTAAGCAGTATAGCTTAGTAGTACTTAGAAGTACTGATCCTTCTTTTAAAGTCTTAGCAACCCCATTAGGTAGATAGTATTATTTCCTTTTTATAAATGAGGGAGCTAAGGAAAAGGTGGGTTAGTTAAGTGGCCCAAGGTCACCTATCTAATGAGTTAAAGAGTAGGAATTCAAACAAAATAGTTGGATTACATGAGTTTATACCTTTAACCACCACTCGACTCTGGTTTTTCAAAGATTTCTACAGGTCGTTGATTCTTTTGCTCAGAAAATTAGAAGTGTTTCTCTGTACCTTTCTCACCTCCTTTATAATAACAATTCTTAGTAAGGGGAGATGTATATCAGAATCACCAATATGTTTTTATGTTCCACCCTCCAAAATATGGTACACTCTACTAGGGTTAAGAGGTACAGCCTTCCATCCTTCCCTTGCTTAGCATTTAGAATTACTCTTTAAATAACTATGTCTGATAAGTTAGATGACAGGCTTGTTATCCAAAATAAATCCTTAAGTGTTACATTTTCTGTTTGCTGCCTCATAACAGTCTGCATGATAGGACTGACAGGATTTGCAGTTTTTTCAAACACTCTGTGACCAGTATAGGTAGTAATAAAACCGGAACTATCTCAACATTAGAAGAAAATTCTGATTTGTCGTTTAGCCTAATAGCATAAAGTATATAACTTATTAAGAGTTTACATTAACGCACTGGGCGGTGACTCTATTCTGTTCAGTATCTTAATTCAGAGTCTGTTTTGCTATCTGATACCTCAAAGGCAGTATGTTATCTGCCTTAAAAAAGTTTTGACTTTTAGCTATCACTTTTTAGTGGTGGAATCCATCAGCTCCAGGGATTGTCGTGTCTATCACAGAAATAAAATCAACCCTTCATTGTTTCAGGAGTATATATACCTGCACCTTAGAATGTTTTTAAATGCTATGTGAGAGCTTTTACGTACTTGAAATTTCTCTTAACAATAAAATCATTACTGTCTCTATTGCTCTGTAACAGGAAAGTGGCTCTTCCTTTATACTAGTATTATTCCGGTTGTGGAAGAGTTTATGTACCATTGAACATGAGCTGTTGGCTTAACAGTTAGACTCGAGTTCATGTGTAGGACGCCTGTCCTCTCTCTCCGCCTTACCCTCTTTTTCTTCCAGTGACAAACTATTTCTCAAGTTTCCTATTCGTTCTTCTTTTGCTTAAGGAGAAGACTGTCCCCAGTGGATGGTTCCTATCACGATCTCTACTAGCGAAGATCCCAACCATGCCAAACTGAAAATTCTGATGGATAAGCCAGAGATGAATGTGGTTTTGAAAAACGTCAGACCAGACCAGTGGGTAAAGGTGAGTCTAGAAATGGCCTGTTTTTATCTGACCTAAATTGATTGATTTCTGTCACTCCCCTTATGCATGTTATGGCTGGCTCTAAATTCTGCATTAGTTTGGACTAGGACTTACAAAGACAGAAACATAGGGCCAATTTTCAAATAATATGGTCTAGATATCTTCCCTTATGTCAGTTAAGGAAGTGATAGATAAGCAGATATTAAAAGATGGGATCAAAGGGGAAAAAATAGTAGATTATGTGTGAAGTCACATTAACCAAACGATTTGTAGTCTTGCAACTTCAAACTGCACTGTCATTGTGATGAGATGATATGTTGTCATTGGAAATGTACAGCTATAATCAGGTGAGCTCAGACATGTAATAATAAGTTTGTGTCACTGAAATGTGAAATCCTGTAACTGATGTTGGGAAACCATTTCATAAAAAATAACAGTTGGTAAAGATGATTTTTCATTATCCTGTACTCTGCACCATTCATAATGAAAGTATCTACTAGACTTTTTACCCAGTTAGAGGTTCCTAATAAGACTTATATGTTGTCTCAGACTTCTTTGCTTTTCTGAAAAGAACCATTTTTCCCTTTGTTTTAATACATATTTTACTTACTGGAATAGTGTATTACCACCATTTGAAATTATATCTGGAAGATGATGTAGCTGTATGAAATTTTTCTTACAAATAAGAAAAACATATGTACACAGTGATTGTAATTGAGTAAATAAAGGTATTATTCCTGTAATGAAAGGTAAAGGGAATCAATAAAATAGCAGTTGTATTATTGTGAGGTGATTTTTTAAAAAATACTTACATATAAATAGAAAAATATTTATATCTTATGCTATTATTTTAGCTGCAAAGTGTTATGTATATAAGTATTATCAGAAATATTTTTCCCTAGGGCTAACAACACATTATATGTTAATAAAAAATCTTTTAAAAAAAGAAATATTTTTGCCTATTAGTAAATAGCTTATAGAGAATAATGACAGTCCCTGATTACCTTACTCCACAAATCATGTGAAATTGCCTTTTAAGTCTCCTTAAGTCTTTAAAATCTAGGACCTGAGCATTGTTCTCTTGAGAGTCTGGCTGAGTAGGTGAGTGTAAAGGCTTAGTCTTCCTCAGATATTCCACAGCCCATGCACTCTTACATACAGTAAATATTTTCTGTAAACTTAAAACTGTCCACTTCGAGTGGATAGAAACTGGCCCATGTGACTCCCATCCTCCCTACCATCCAGCTCAGTTTGGAGCCTGATGTGGGGCTCAGTCTCCTGACCCTGAGATCATGACCTGAACTGAGATCAAGAGTCAGACAGCTTAACCAACTGAACCACCCAGGCGCCCCGACAACCGATTTCTATCTTTACGTGTTGTTTCATGTTCATCCCTGCCTGCATATGTGAGCTTTGTTGTTGTTTTTGCTCAGATAAACAAAAACCAGAACACTTTTCACACCTGCTAAAGATTGTTTAAAAAAAAAAAAAAGAAAAGAAAAAGAAAAACTGTTTTATTAACAATGACCATTGGGTATCTTTTCAGTTAAACCTGGGAACAGTTGGATTTTATCGGACCCAGTATAGCTCAGCCATGCTGGAAAGTTTATTACCAGGCATTCGTGATCTTTCTCTGCCCCCTGTGGATCGACTTGGATTACAGAATGACCTCTTCTCCTTGGTGAGTCTCCCTCAAGTAGTATGATGGATTTTGTTGATTAAAGGATTTTGTTTTTCCTGGAGTGTCTGACTGAAACATAATTAGAAGAATATGGTTCTTCCTGAAGGTTGAACACCTTCTGGGACTAGAACAAATGACTAATTATTAATTAACAAGACAAGATTAAACACATCTAATTTACCAGAAACAAATCCCATCTCACTACTCCTAAGGCAGGTTTTGCAACTAAAACTATCCTTTGTAAGGCAGAAATTCTTCTTGGTAGAAATAGGTATGAGCCTTGAAGAAACTTCCCTATTGATGTGTTGGTTTTTTTAAAAATAATTAATTTAGAGTGATTTATGTGTTCTAAAATAGTGATTGTACTTCTCTTGAAACATCTAGTATTCTTTAACATTCCATTGCTACTCTAATAATAGCCCATTAGCTTTAGAATTATGTTATATTTGACTTTGTTCCAGAAAGGATATAAATCAGCAATTAGTAATATTATCTTTATGACTCCAACATAGGTTAGATAATTGCCAGATGTCTGTGATAAAATTGTCAGATTCCTCCTAGTGTTCCTTTAAATTGGACTTGAAATTTTCCCTCCCCTCTGCAGTAACTGGTTTTGGATTCCTCCTTTGTATAAACACAGATTAGCATTGATGCACAAAACCTCACATCTGCTGATCTCATTGCTGAGAGAGACCTGTCCCAGGAGAGTGGTGTGTTTGTGCAGTTGGCTGCTGTAACAGAAGTTCTTTTTCCTAGCTCTGTTAGTTAATTCTGAAAGGACTCTGAATTTGTAGTGCCTTCCAGTTTGCCTTCTTTTAGAAATGAATGAAGGACAGGCTGACGTTGACACAGTCTTCAAGTCCAGTTTTGAAAGAGCCTCTGTCAAAAGCCAAAGCCCTGACTATTTTTGCATCTTTTCTGAAAGTCTGAGAATTTTTTTAAATAAAAAGAAAACCAAAGCCCAGACACTGGATAGAAATAGAAGTTCATTGTTTTCTTTCTTGCTTTCTTTTTTTTTCTTTCTTGCTTTCTTTCGCTTTGAAGTGTAGTTGATACACAATGTTACATGAGTTTCAGGTGTGCAGCTTACTGATTCCACAAGTCTGTGCCTCTTGCTGCGCTCACTGCACGTGTAGCCACCATCTGTCACCAGACCAAGTGTGCTTCCTTACTTGGCTCTTTTATAAATAGCAAAAAAAAAAAAAAAAAAAAAAGTAAATAAGGAATGTTGTCATGATAGCATTTTTATTTAAATAATCCCCTGATTTTATATAGCCTCATTTCCTTTAAATCAGAGACATGACTGACTAGCAGTAGATAATGCTGAAAATGCATGCTTGTGTTTTTTTGTTTTAGTTTTTGTTTGAAGACTAGATTAATTTATGTTTTTTCCTATCCCAGGCTCGAGCTGGAATCATTAGCACTGTAGAGGTTCTAAAAGTCATGGAGGCTTTTGTGAATGAGCCCAATTATACTGTGTGGAGCGACCTGAGCTGTAACCTGGGGATTCTCTCAACTCTCTTGTCCCACACAGACTTCTATGAGGAAATCCAGGAGTTTGTGAAAGATGTCTTTTCACCTATAGGGGAGAGACTGGGCTGGGACCCCAAACCTGGAGAAGGTAATGGGTGTGCTGAATGGGGAAGTAGTAGAGGAGAAATTGATCCTTTTTAACTCAGCTGTTGTTAACAGTGTCAGTAATGTTTTTGTATCTGCTGGATGTTACTATGTATTCAGCTCACCAGAAATTAACTCTTAGGCCTTTTAAGTTTATTGGTGAAATTACATGGGTTGCAAAGTAAAAACAGTGGTGGTTATGTGTATTCACGGCTAAATATGATTTGTAAACAAATCAAATGGTGGAAATAGAAATCTTTTACAGAGTTCCAAAGGCCAATCTATAATCAAGGAAAGCTAAAGGGAATTTTGGATTATTTTATTTATTATTACCCTAAATTCCAGGCACCTTATATGTATGACTTATAAAGACACTGAGAGACAGTACCTGAACTAAGGAAATTATTTACTTTCTCCATGTGTTCTCTCCTCTGATTATTTCTGTAATCACATATTTACTCTTTTGCTGTCCTGTACATGTTGGGAATGGTGGGTGATCTGAAGACTTTATATATAATTATTTTCTACCATCTGCAAATAACTAAAGATGGTATTTCCCTCCCAAGCAGTCTTGTCCCAGAGGGGGTCTTTTGCAGTAAGAGCAGCAGTAACAATTACCTAGAGCTCTGTGTTTTGCCTTCATTGATTCAGCAAATACTTATGCACCTAGTAAATAACCAGGTTCTGTTCTGGGAGCTGGTGGTACAACAGTGAAGAAAGCATTGCCCTGTGTGGCTTACTTCTAGTGGGAGGCACGGCAAATCATTAAATACATGATATTTTAGCTAGCAGCGGCATCATGAAGAAAAATCCAGATAGGTGAGGTAGCCAAAGAGGAGGAGGCCAGTAGCTCATCGAGTGGTCAGAGCAGCTGTCCCTCGTGATGAGGTGATGTGTGTGCATAAGCAGAGACCTCTGAGAGAGAGCTGGGAGGCCATCCAGAGGGAAAGGTTCCAGCAGGGAACAGCCAGTGTGGAAGGCCTGCAGCAGGAGCATGCTTGTGTCCTTGTGATTAGAGTCAGGACAGAGTAGTGAGGGAAACAGGGAGTGGGAAGCGGTTCAGCTCCTGTAGGACCTGTGGGAGCTCGTACACTATTTTGGATTTTCACAGTTAGTGGTATGAGAAGCAAACTTGAGAGCTGAAGAAGAACATGACTGGATCTGCTTTGTGGAAACCAGAATGGAGTTGAGAGCCCAGAGAAAGGAGCAGGGAAACAGGTTACAAAGTGCAGTTGAGGCACTGGTTGCAGCTTGCGCTTGTAGGTGGTAAATTCTGTGGTTGTTCTGAAGGCAGAACTGAATCTGTTTGGTGGTGGACTGGCTGCAGTGGAGTGAGAGGAGCCGCCACATTCTGGCCTCGAGACTGAAGGAGTGAAGTTGCCATCTGCAGGAATGGGGAAGACTGCTGCAGCAGCAGGCTGGGGGCGGAGGCAATCAGGAGTTGAGTTTTAGACATGAGAAATGTGAGGTCCTTTTAAACATCCTAGTGGTCTAGGCCAAATAAATCCACTTAGTTTGTAGATGGTATATATAGCTACGAAACTAGAGATCATGCAGGGCCTGAATGTAAGTGGAGAGAAGAATAGTCTGAGGACTAGGTCTTCGGCTAGGCTAGGATTTGGAGATTGGGTGGAAGAGGAGGTATCAGCTAGGGAGACTCACTGACCAGGGAGGTGAGAGAGTAAGGAGCAAGGAGATGTCCCAGACAGCTTAAGAAGCAGTGCAGATGGAGGGGCGCCTGGGTGGCTGGGCTCAGTTGGTTACGTGGCTGCCTTCGGCTCAGGTCATGATCCTGGAGTCCCAGGATCGAGTCCCGCATCAGGCTCCCTGCTCAGTGGGAAATCTGCTTCTCTCTGACCTTACCCCGTCTTGTGCACACTCTCTCTCTTTCTCAAATAAATAAAATCTTAAAAAAAAAAAAAGACAGTACAGTTGGAGAGTAATCCACCATGACAAATGCTGCTCTGAGTCAGGCAAGGTAAAGAACTGGTGATTACCTTGGCAAATTTTGTGGAGTGGTGGTGACCAGTTTTGGGTTCTCCAGACTGGGAGTAGGGGAAGAGGAGACAACATACTTAGACAGCTTTTTAAAGGAGTCTTTGCTGAAAGGGGGTAGTCTGGAGAGAGCTAGGTGAGTGGAGATACTTTTTTTTTTTTTTTAACAAAGTGGGAGATTTTATAACGTTTTTGTGCTGATGACAGTGATGGAATAGTAACAGAAAAATTCATGGTGTAAAAAGAGGGGAGTAATTGCTGGAGTGATGGCCAAGTGACGGAGAAAAGTCAGATCAGTGGAGGACTGGCTTTAGGCAGGAACAGAGATCCCAGAAACAAGACAGGAGAGGGTATGTGGAGACAGTTATAGGCAAAATAGTGGATGTTGTCTTTCTTTGTCATGGTGATAATGTGTAAAACTTTATGGGCTCAAATAGAGCTTTATGAAATAAGGAGAATGTCTTTTTTTTTTTTTTTTAATTTATCTATTTGACAGAGATCACAAGTAGACATAGAGGCAGGCAGAGAGAGAGGGGCAAGCAGGCTCCCAGCTGAGCAGAGAGCCTGATGCGGGGCTCGATCCCAGGACCATGAGATCATGACCCAAGCCGAAGGCAGAGGCTTAACCCACTGAGCCACCCAGGTGCCCCAAGGAGAATGTCTTTAGCTTTCTAGGTTTATAGCTGGAAGGGCCAAACTGCAAAATAACAAAACATTGCCTTGCAAGTCAGTACCGGAGCCAGAATTACAAATTGGTTCTTCATTGATGTCCTCTTGTGTTATCTATTGATCTGTGGTTTTCTTAAACTTACTTTTTACCGAGGTACAATTTAGGTGTAGCAAGGTGCACAGTGTAAATGTTACAGTTCCCTGACTTTTGACAAATGCAGACACCAAAGGAGGTTGCCTCAGGGCCTCTTCCCTGTCAGTCACTGCCACTCAGGTGTCCCCTGCCCGTCCCCTGCAGGCAAACACTGTTCTGCCTTCTTTCACCCTCGGTTAATATTACCTCTTCTAGAACTTTATATAAATGGAATGCTAATATATATTCTGTTCTTCTATCTGGCTTCTCTCGCTCAGTATCATAGTTAAGATACATCCAGTGTGTTCATTCCTTTCTGTTGCTTAGTGGTATTCACTATGTGAATATGCCACGACTTGCCTGTCCATTTTGGTATTGCAATCTGTCATTGCTGGTGTTAACTTTCTTTTTTTGAGATATAATCAATATATCATAAAACAGACCTCTTAAAAATATACAGCTTAGTCTTTTTTAGTTTGTTCACAAGGTTACACAACTATCCCCATATCTAATTCCAGAACAATTTCTTTAGCCTTAAAAGAAACTCCCTACCGTGGGCGCCTGGGTGGCTCAGTGGGTTGAGCCGCTGCCTTCGGCTCAGGTCATGATCTCAGCGTCCTGGGATCGAGTCCCGCATCGGGCTCTCTGCTCAGCGGGGAGCCTGCTTCCTTCTCTCTCTCTCTCTCTCTGCCTGCCTCTCAGTGTACTTGTGATTTCTCTCTGTCAAATAAATAAATAAAATCTTTAAAAAAAAAAAAAAAAAAAAGAAACTCCCTACCCATTGGCAGTCACTTTCCGTTTCCTGGCAACCTCTGTCCTGGCAACTACTAATCTGCTTTCTGTCTCTATGGATTTGCCTGCTCTGGGCATTTCATATGTGTAGACTCCTACCCCATGTAGCCTTCTGTGTCTCATGTTTTTCACTTAGCAGAATGTTTCAAAGGTACGTCCATTTTGCGTTGTCTATCAGTACTGCATTCCTTTTATAGCTGAGTAATACGCTATTGTATGGGCGTACCACATTCTGTATATTCATAACTTGATGGATGTTTGGATGGTTCCTACTTGACAGCTGTGAATACTGCTGTGAACATGTGTGTAAACAAGTTTTTGTGTGGACATAATGCTTCCATTTCTCTTGGGTATATGCCTAAAAGTGGAATGGCTGGATCATATGGTAACTCTCTGTTTAACCTCTTTAGGAATTGCCAGCTTGTTTTTCAAAGTTGCCACACATTTTACACCCCACCAGCAATGTATGAGGGTTCTAATTTCTCCACATCCTTAACAGTGCTTGTTACTGTCTGTCTGTCTTCAGTCATCCTAGTGGGTGTAAAGTGGCATCTCCCTGTGATTTCGATTTGTGTTTCTCTAATCACCAATATTGAGACTCTCCTTATGTGCTTATTGCACATATACACGTCTTTGGAGTCAATAGATCCATCAGAAGTTGATTTTTAAATCTAAGATTTCAATTTATTATACACAGCATACTATTTCTGTATGTGATCTTTCTCTGAATCTTGGGTCAAAACTGCATGATCTAAGCCTGTTCTGCCTCTTCCTTTCACATACAGTCCTTAGCAGTGTACTTTCCTAGATGGAGTAAACATTTAATAAATTCAGATCATTGACATTTGTAGACAAAGTCAGCAAATTTATTTGTTTAGCTAATCTGTTTAGTACTTCATTTCACTCTTATGATTTGAATAATGTAAATCAGGTGTTCTCTCAAGTACTAAGGTAATTGATTGTGTTTGTTCAAGATGGTAGACATAGTATAACACAATTAGAGGATAGCCAGGTAGCGTATTTGTGAAAACAGGATTTTTAAGCAGTTCCGTGTCTCTTACTTCTTAATCAGGTCATCTAGATGCACTCCTGAGGGGCTTGGTTCTGGGCAAACTAGGAAAAGCAGGACATAAGGCAACGTTAGAAGAAGCCCGTCGTCGGTTTAAGGACCACGTAGAAGGGAAACAGATTCTCTCCGCTGATCTGAGGAGTCCTGTACGTTTTCATGATGAATAACCTTGATCTCTAAGTGACTGCATCATTCTGTGTATACTGTGGAATGTGTTTAATGGGAACCAAAAATGACCTAAGTACTGACCCACAAATCATGTCTGATTCTGATTTAATAGGTGCATTCAGTGTTCTGTAGCCAGCATGTCCTTTGTCTAACGTTTCTCAGGCCAGACTCTGGTGCTGAAAGGTGATGATCAGCGCACATTTCCCTGAGAGAAAGCGGGTGTGTGCTCCTGTTACTCACCACGTGCTGTTTGCCTTGCTGCTTTTCAGTGTGGGCTCTAAGCTCTTTGCCACATCTGTATGTAACATCCACACATAGCTATTTATAAATTGTTTGATTCGCCTTATGTCTTTTCTTAACATTGAACTATTTGGAAGAAGATACGTTTAATCAGATGTCTTCTTTTTTGTTCCTGTGTTCTCTGTAGGTCTATCTGACTGTGCTGAAACATGGTGATGGCACTACCTTAGACATTATGCTAAAGGTGAGTAAATTTGGGAAGGGCTCCCATTTTCTGCTCTTTAACACGATTGACACAGAGACTGTGCGCATTGTTAGGTGGTTAAAAGTCTGGGCAAAAGACATACGTGCAGATCTGCATATTGCAGTCAGGCAGATACTAAGAAACTATGGGAGGAGCACCTGGGTGGCTTAGTCACCTCTTGATTTCAGCTCAGGTCATGATCTCAGGGTCATTAGATGGAGCTCCGTGTCAGGCTGTGCACTTGGCAGGGAGTCTGCTTAGGATTCTCTCTCTCCCTCAGTGCCACCCCCCACATGCATGTGCACATACACTCTCTCTTTCTCTCTCTCAAAAAGAAAACTTGGGAGAAATACATAATGTCTGTTCATGTATACTACCAATACAATGCCAAAAGTCATCTAATTTCACTTCTTTCTTTTTATTCGTAAGTTTATGCACCTTAAATATAAAAAATTGAAATGTTCATTTTGATTAACATGTCAGGTTCTTAAAATTTTTCCCTTTAGTGTAAAGTTACTAGGGTATTTCCCAAGGCTTGTGTCTGTGCTTGGAAAGGGGATAGATGGGGGCACCTGGGTGGCTCAGTCAGCTAAGTGTCTGCCTTTGGCTCGGGTCATGATCCCAGGGTCCTGAGATCAAGCACTGCATCAAGCTCCCTGCTCAGCAGGGAGTCTGCTTCTCCTTCTCCTCCCCCTGCTTGTGCTCTCTCTCTCCTGTCAAGTAAATAAAAAGTAAATAATAAAATCCTTTAAAGAGAGAAAGCGGATAGGTGATTACATACTTCAAGGATTTGAGCTATACCAGTGCTCCATTTGTGAATGGACAGGAAATTAACTGACCTGCCTACATTGCCTCTGTAGTTTTCCCAGGGTGGTTGGCATATAATTAAACTTAAATACTAATACTGTGGAACAAGTACTTCCTAAGTCCCTGTCCATGTAGTTATCAATCTAAGGAATAACTGGACTATGCTGATTGCATCAGTGGTGGAGGGAGCTGAATCTATTACCATCAAATAAAATGTGCAAAGTGTGTGTAAATATCCAAATTATCTGCCAGACCTATAAAGCCCATTCATTTAAAGACCCACACTTAAGGAGGGGAACAACCAGAACAGGAATGAAATGTGCTTTATTACTTCCATCTTTAATGGATTAAGAGCATTTCTGATCTCAAGTGGATCAGAATTGCAAATCTAATTTCTAGTATTTAGTTTTAAACAAATCCTATTTAAATGACTAAAATATTTTGAAAAATAGAAACTTTAAGAAACTCAAAATGTGCCACTTTACTGATCTTGTGCAAGAGTTTCCTTTCTAATAATAGAAAAATTATACTTTGGGTTGGTCATTTCTCATTCTTTTTTTTTAGATTTTTTTTTTTTTTTTTTTTTTTTTCAGAGAGAGAGAGGGGGGGCGGGCGAGCACAGGCAGACAGAATGGCAGGAGAGGCAGAGGGAGAAGCAGGCTCCCTGCTGAGCAAGGAGCCTGATGTGGGACTCAATCCCAGGACGCTGGGATCATGACCTGAGCCGAAGGCAGCTGCTTAACCAACTGAGCCATCCAGGCATCCCTCGTTTCTCATTCTGAATATTCTGTGAACCTGTGCACTATAAATCATGTATTTCTTTGTAGATGAAATCAGGTATTTGTGGGTTTTGTCTTTTCCATAAAAGTATGGCACAAAAATAGGGGTTCTGGAATTCTTGTGACAGATAACCTGGACATTTTCATGTCCTGGCATACTTTAAAGAACTTACACTATGTATATTTTAGTAAGTGTTTGCATCTGTTAATACAAGGGAGCTGACTGTAGTTCTGCTTTGCTATAAGCAGAGCTCTAATGAAGACCAAATTAAGTTTCTTCAAGGAACCAGTTGATGGGAGATGAGGAGGATTGTTTTCTATTGGTAATTTAGGAATAATGAGGCAGGATTAAAAGAAACAAAACCAAACTTTTATTTCAAAGTGTATTTGGAATGTGGTGTTATGGTGCCATCTAGTGGTCAAATGTAACAGGTTCTCCTTGGGGAAAACCATGCTTCCTGAAAGCCAGAGTTCAGACTGAGTATTAGAGCAGAAAAGGACTGTTAGAAATTATCTGTCCATCCCACTCATTTTACAGCTGGGGAAGCTGAGATCTAGAAGGGTTGAGGACTTAGTCAAGATCACACGGCTAGTTAGAGGCAAAACTAGGACTAGAACCCAGATCTCCTAACTTCCTATTTATTTTACCACATTGCTGCTCAAGAGTCCAAAGGAAAGGGGAAAATGGGACCTGTAATGGGGTCTGCAGACACTGGTCAGTATAGACTCTTCAATGGGAGAGATGATCAGCAGAATCTATAAATTGTTGTTTTGGAGAGGTATCTCATATACCTTTGTAATTCTAATTATTTACATGTATAATGTTTTGCTTCTGATGATTTTAAAAAAACCTGGTATATTCACTGTGGAAGATTTAGAGGCTATGAAAGTATAAAGAAAATAAAGTTACCTGTAATTTAAATATTTTTTAAAAGTCACAAAATAGCAGGTATAAGGGGGTCTTATTTCTTTTTTTTTTTTTTTAAAGATTTTATTTATTTATTTGACAGAGAGAGATTACAAGTAGGCAGAGAGGCAGGCAGACAGAGAGAGGAGGAAGCAGGCTCCCTGCTGAGCAGAGAGCCCGATGCGGGACTCGATCCCAGGACCCCGAGATCATGACCCGAGCCGAAGGCAGCGGCTTAACCCACTGAGCCACCCAGGCGCCCTGGGGGGGGGGGTCTTATTTCTGATTGGTAATGTACATATCAATACTTTATTTCTGATTGGTAATGTACATATCAATACTTTAATTTTTTGTCCTTTTTTTTTTTTTTTAAGATTTTATTTATTTACTTGACAGAGATCACAAGTAGGCAGAGAGAGAGGGGAGGAAGCAGGCTCCCCGCCAAGCAGAGAGCCCAATGCAGGGCTTGATCCCAGGACCCTGGTACCATGACCCGAGCGGAAGGCAGAGGCTTTAACCTACTGAGCTACCCAGGCACCCCTTCTTCTTCTTTTTTTTTTTTTTTTCTAAAGATTTTATTCACTTATTTGAGAGAGAAAGAGAGAATATGAGTGAGGGTGAGGGGCAGAAGGAGAGAGAGAAGCAGACTTCCCACTGAGCAGGGAGCCTGATGTGGGGCTTGTTCTCAGGACCCTGAGATTATGACTTGAGCTGAAGGCAGGCATTCAACTGTCTGTGCCACCCAGGTGCCCCAATAATTTAATTAGTTCTTTATGCCTCTCTATTTTCGCAATTTTCTATGTTCGGCATGTGCTGATTTTGCAGTTAAAAAATATGATGATACAGAATCCCACTGATCAGAGACTCATGAATTAATATTAACGTTTATTGGGGCGCCTAGGTGGCTCAGTTGGTGAAGTGACTGCCTTCGGCTTGGGTCATGATTCTGGAGTCCCAGGATCGAGTCCCGAATCAGGCTCAGCAAGGAGTCTGCTTCTCCCTCTGACCTTCCCCCCTCTCATGCTCTCTCTCTCATTCTCTCTCTCTCAGATAAATAAGTAAATAAAATATTTTTTTAATTAACATTTACTTTTTCCTATTAGAAATTAAATTGATGACCTTCAATGGTATTAATGATGATTAGTTTATTCATCTAACATAGAACATTAGTCAGATCATCTAACATAGAACATTAGTCAGACATATATCCCTCAGACCTTGATGTTAAACTGCTCAGAACTGATGACAAGCCATTCACATAGTACAGACTTACATAGTGACTTACTGTTTTGACATATGAAAAATGTAGTGCCTGAACATCTTAAAAAGTATTTCCTTTTGTTAATTTAATACTGTGCAGTCTCAGCCAGTGAGAATGTAGAGCAAAAAGTTTCGGGGAGAAACTCATACAAGCATATGCATAACTTCTAGGGGAGAGTTAACTATATCTTTATTTTTTCATTGTAGCTTCACAAACAAGCAGATATGCAGGAAGAGAAAAACCGAATTGAAAGGGTCCTTGGGGCTACTCTTTCACCTGAATTGATTCAAAAAGTCCTCACGTTTGCACTTTCAGTAAGTTCCAACAAAAACTGCCTACAGAGGGAATTGTAACCCACTGATCTGTGGCACATGTCTTTGATTCAGTATCCTCTTGATCTGCTTTAACCCTAAACTGAGGCTTCCTCTTAGTCTGGGGAAAATGGAATGGGCTTTTGCTACTGACCTGTATATCACTCCATAATGGTGAGAATCAGAATAGTTGGAGGCAGAAATAAACTGGAAAGCACAATTATCCCAGTACCTTCCTTCTGTCTCTTCCTTTCTTTACCCTGGAGGAACCCAAGCAAATATCTTTTGAGCAGCCTGTCTGTACCTGTCCCAGTGCCTCATTCTCAATTTGGCTCATCTTTAGGTTAAACATTCTTCTCTTTGCTTCTGGTGCCAGTTATTCCTAAAACCAGGAATGCGGGTCTTCAGTGTGATTGCTTGGGTACCTCAAAAGTATCTGCCCTTTCTAGCACCAGAAGATGTTTTGAATACAGTAGATTTTTAGTTCCCTTTCTATTTTTAGGAAGAGGTACGTCCACAGGACACTGTATCAGTAATCGGTGGAGTGGCTGGAGGCAGCAAGCATGGAAGGAAGGCTGCTTGGAAGTTTATAAAAGACAACTGGGAAGAACTATATAACCGATACCAGGGAGGATTCTTAATATCCAGACTAATAAAGGTATGTGAAGATTTTTATTTTGAGTACCTTGTTCATCATAGATGTTATTTAAGGACATCCATGATTCACTAGGTCTATAGACAATGGTCTTTGCTTTTTAAGAGTTTCTTAAAAAAAATAAAAAAGAAAAAAGAAAAGAAAGTTTCTTTAAATAGTTATTAGCTTTATTAAAGGGCTTGTCCTTCACCCATCGTGCATTCTCTAGAATATTCTGAAGTTGGGAGAGAATAGAATGGCTCATTTTTAGGATAAATGGAACTTTGTTCCTAGCCTCTTTTAGTTGCATTTACTGTTTAACCCATTGTTTTTTCAGCTGTCAGTTGAGGGATTTGCAGTTGACAAAATGGCTGGAGAGGTTAAGGTAAGCAAAGTGCTGTTTACTTTTTACTTTTCAAGGTAGTAAGTAAAAACTGATAAGCCACATTGTAATCATACAGTGCAGGTAATGGGGTAATGCTGTATTTATCCTTGTTTTTGCTTGGAAAAAGACCGCTTGGGTTGTATCTTTAATGCTTGAGGAATTTGGGGTTGGAATCATCTTTGAGGGCGTTGAAATATGGTTGAAAAAACATGGAACTTGGAATCAGTCAGTCTGAGTAGAAAACCATCCCTTGCCCTGGTTAGCTATGTGATTTCAAGCATGTTTTTAACCCCATGATCTCCCTGTGTTTCCTCATCCATAAAATGGGGTAATAATAAGATTGTTATTTAGAGTAACTGACATCACCAGTAACAGACTGGAATGGAGTAGTAGGTCCTTGATAATTTTTTCCTTTCTAATAACCTTTGTAATCTGTCATATGCACAGGGAGAGAAGATGGCTATGTAGGGGCTCTCCTCTTAGCCTTTACGAAGGATAATAATCAGTTAAGTGGTAAAGTTCAACATTTGAGGAACAAATCTACACTGATGAGGAAAATCTTAACTTTAAGCCTTTCATTGCCTTTAATTGTGAAGTACTTTTGAAATATCATTTTCACCTTCCTCTTGTTGAAGGCAATGGGGTTATGAGAGGTAAATTTAGAAGTTCTGAGAGCTGTAGTGTTGTTTCATTCATTCTGCAAATTTTAGGAATAAAATTTTAAGAATTCAGAGCTTGAGAAAACAGTGAGAGACTTGATCTCTGCCTTCATTTAGTTTACATTGTATATTGTGCAAACAGTTCCCTTATTGTAAAGGATATAAGTGCCAGAAGGAGAGGTACATACACTGGGTTTGGAGCGGAAGGACAGTGAGTGGCTGCGCAGAGGCTGGTAAGATAGGTAGAGGCCAGACCGTGGAGGGCCCTATAGGCTGTATGAAAATTTTCCTAAAAGCAGGAAGCCCTTGAATTGCCTATAAACAGAGTGAGTTGATGTGATTTGTGTGATAAAAATTTCAGCCTGGCTACAGTGTGGAGAAAGTTTGGGTTGGCGAAGAGAAGATGTCGGGATGCTAACTGTCCAAGCAAGAATGATAAAGTAGCTTGGGGGAGATGGAGTAATGAAATTCAGGGGGCTTGATTTTGTTAATCTTTGGTTCAACAAATATTTACTGAGTGGCTTCTCTGTGTTGTGGACATACCTGGCAGAGGAAGAAGGAAGAGTTGAGGATAATTCCCAGGTTCCTAAAATGTAAATGGTAGTGCTGTTTGTGGAGTTGGAATGAGGGGAAGTCTTGTATCTTACTCAGGCCCTAAAGAGCCTTGGAGCAGGAGCCGTTGTCTTGTATGTTAACAAAATAAGGTTATTGATTTCTAAAAGTTCTAGACGTAATCTGATGAATTAGTCATTCTCCCTTATACACTATGATGATGAGTTCAAAGTAAAGACCCCCATCCTTTCACTGGTTGGTATTTAAGAGGTGCTTTGTTTTCATTTTTTTTTTTTTAAGTTTTTATTTATCTCAGAGAGAGAGAAAGAGTGAGTGAGAGTGAGAGAGTGGAGGAGGGGCAGAGGGAGAGAGAGGATCCCAAGCAGACGCCCCACTGAGCGTGGGGCCTGACACGGGGCTTGAACCCAGGACCCTAAGATCATGATGACCTGAGCTGAAATCAAGAGTCAGACACTTAACCAAATGAGCCACTCAGGCGCCCCAAGAATTGCTTTGTTTTCTGTGAATCTTGGCATACTTCATTAGAAAATAGTTCATTGCGTCTTTAATCAATAAGCTTTGTAATAAATTACAACAAACTCATAAATAGTCTTGTATGAAAAATGTGAGTCTATCAAAGCTTCATGGTTTTATCATCCTTTGCAGTTTAATCTCTATTAGAAGCAGCCAGAATGTGCTTTGAGTCCTTAAGGACCCTGCCTGCCAACTATTACGTTAACAGTTTATATGGGGTTTTCTTGAATCTTCTGGAGTAAATATTTTCTCATAAATGAGAAAACAGAAGAGTTAATTTAGCGAAAAGTCATAGGTTTATACATGATCCAGTCTAGATTTGAGTCCCAAGTCTAATTCTAGCGCCTACACTAAAAGAAAGGCCATAGGTTCTATCTCTTCATTAACTTTGGATTCGATTTTAAGCATGTATTTGGGAAAGAATTCCTGAATGCAAGTCTAAGGAGCTGCTTGTTTTCTTTTAGCCTGGGAGTGGCAGTGGTAAATTTTCATGATTGAAGTTTTTGAATCCTTTACAGAAGAGTGGTATTTTTTCCTGAGCTGTGATACTGTTACCTTCTTACTATTGCTGGTACTGACCCTACACTCTGGGTTGTTTTACGCCAGGCTTTCTTCGAGAGTCACCCGGCTCCGTCAGCTGAGCGTACCATCCAGCAGTGTTGTGAGAATATCCTGCTGAATGCTGCTTGGCTAAAGCGAGATGCTGAGAGCATTCACCAGTACCTCCTTCAGCGAAAGTCCTCGCCCCCTACAGCGTGAGCCTGGCGTGCCACCGGGGCTTCGGTCCTGCTGCTTGGCTGTCGGGGGGGGGGGGGGGGGGGGGGGGGGGGGGGGGGGGGCGGGGACGCGATCGCTCTGAGGGGAGGTTTTT